>NC_137944.1:5200600-5293100 GCF_963969265.1 Rhamphochromis sp. 'chilingali'
GCAACAAGACAATGATCCCAAGTACAGCAGCAAATTCACAACAGAGTGGCTGAAAAAGAAAAGAATCAAGGTGTTGCAATGACCTCATCTGGTTAAGATACTGTTGTGGAACCTTAAGAATGCTGTACATAAACGAATGCAAGCAAACCTCAATGATCTGAAGCAATGCCCCTTCATGTTCTCGCTGCTGAAGCTGCCGAATCTAAAGGTATACTCAGTTTTTCACAAGAAAGCAGAGAGTCCTGTGAAAACTTTCTCTTTCACATGACTGTCCTCCCCCCTACCCATCAAAGCAGACTCCTACAAGTTTAAAGAGCTGTTTTCACACTGCACTTCAGACACTTTAAGAGGATATTTTGCACCATTATACTGTCTCACATGTAGAGCACAGCAGGAGAGTCTGCTTAAGACTAGTTTGAGCTATTGGAAATACAGCAGGTGGTTTAGGCAAAGGTGCTGCCTGGATAAAGTGCACAGGAGGCAGCACAGATGATGCCCTCTCACTGGAAGTAAATGCCCTGGACTATTAGCTGTGCTATTCACACACTAGAATCTGACATCATATGGGCTTTGTGCTAGGGAGATGGGAGATTAAAGACCAGCTTATGTCTCAGCAGACTTTCCAACATGAATTTCAAGTGGGTGATATTTAGAAAAGTTCAGGATGAAAACACCATAAGAAACACATATTTAATACAGCACCAGCACAGATGAACTTTGAACACTATTCCAGTGGTATAAATAACCATTTAAATCAATTATTGCAGGCAGCAGTTCTAAGTGGTACTTCACATTGCTATATTATTAGTAAATATTGTCTTGATCTTAAATAAAACTAATTATCACCAAGTCTGCATTGGTATAATTCAAGCTATGCTGATGAATCAGGTCCACAACGATATTATACTGTTGATATATGGCTTTAAAAACCCTGGCAAGAGGCATCCTTGTAATAAATAAAGAAAAGGTTAGAAAACGGGACTGTTGAACAGGTGTTCCTCCCTTGAAAGAGACACGCCTCTCTGTTCCATTCAGCAAATGAAAAACCAAATGGCTTCTGTGCACTGTGTGAGAGGGGGTAAAAGAGACATTCTGTCACTTTTAACTTTCTCTGTCAGCTTAACTTATAAATGAAGCAAAAAATCTAAACTCATCTGTATGTTTGGTGTGTCTTTTTAGACCACACAAAAGCTGATCACTCAAAATAATAATGAAATCACACATCTTTTTTTCAAGTTATTGCACAGCTCACAAAAAAGAAAGCTTCTGCGAAACCCTTCTGTTGTCTATGAGAATTTGGAAATCCATCAAGAGTGGTTCAGACGGCAGCTTGGTGAGATCAAGGCTTCACTTCTCCTAGTCTGTCTGCAGGAAGAGCTGTAGATTGAAGAGTTTGGGCTCAGTAGAGTAACTCAAACTCCAAACATATGAAACACGTTATAAAAATGTCAGTTAATACGGCAACACGACAAGCTGATAACTTACTGGCTTACCGGCTAACTGTGGCTAATATGTTACCTAACATCAGCTAATCTTACCACAGGTATACTCAGAAACACTGATCTGCTTTCCTCTTACCAGTGAATAAGACATGAGGTCTTTGACATGATTAGTGATGACAACGATACACAGTGCTCTTCTCGGCTTGCCGGCTTGCCTCTTGACTTGACCTTCATCAGTGAATGCATGTGTTTTGCTTTGGAAGCAGTCCTGAAACATGGGCGTGAGACTCTTTAATTTCTGTGCTATCAAAATCTCCCCCTCAAACTTAATCCTGCAGGTTTCCACAAGTCCGCACACTGAAACTTTACTAGATCGTCTGAAATTACATTTTACGTGTTGCTTTGAACTAGTCAAATATTAGCTGCAGCATGTGGCGGAGGTGTGGTCCTGGGCGCGGCTGCAGGGAAGGAGTGGTGCAGTGAGCTCAACGGGGCGGTGTTGGAGACGCAGGTGAGAACAGCTGATGGCGTTTGGACTGATGATGGTTTCCTTCCCCTTTTATAGTGAGACGGGAGAGGAGCGGAGGGGAGGCTGGAAATCAGCAGAGCTTTTCGACTGTGGACTATCATAATAAATGAAAACTAGAAATAAACGTGGCATCTGGCGACAAACAACTGTGCGTGTGTGTGTGAAGTGCATTTCACACAGCGCATTTGTGATTTTGTCACAAGCAGCAGATCTCAATGTCAAAGTCATGCCCTCAAGCTATTGTACTTATACTGCCATTCTCCAAGAAATGTACCCACTCATGATTTTACACTCCCTCATGATGCCAAAACATTTTTGATCCATTGAGGTATGGTGGTGTCCTGTGTTGTTGGGCAGCGGATTGTTTTGACTGTGGGTTGCTGGGTAGGGCTCTTTTATGTGTTCTTAGAACAATTCGTCCACAGTTTAATAAATATGCCCGGAAGCAATGACTTGCTGGGGGAGGCTGCTGCTGTTTGGGAGTGCTATTGCCATTGTGGAACATGAGGATCAACAAAAATATTTAGGTCAGTAGGTTCATGTCGAAGTAGGATCAGTGTCTTTTTTCCCGTCTCCCTCCTTGCAACCTTTACCGATCATGGCAGATGGCTACCCATCCCTGAGCCTGGTTCTGCTGCAGGTTTCTTCCTGTTAAAAGGGCAGTTTTCCTTCCCACTCTTGCCAAGTACTTGCTCACAGGGGGTTGTCTGATTGTTGGGTTTTTGTCTTACAATAAAAAGCACCTTGAGGGGACTGTTGAGAATTTGACATTGAATTGAATTGAACTGAAAGATAAGACTATTATTCACATCATCTGTAAAATCCACGAGCTGCACAGTTAGTTTTTCACTAAAGCTTAAAACTACAATAGATAACTTTTGGTCGTCAAGCGACTCTAATGGTAGAGCACACGTTACAAAACACGTGTTGCCTGAATCAGTTTCCTGTTTTCTTCATAAACTAGCAGCCACTATCAATACAGCACAATGAACAGATTAAAAAAATATATATGTTCATACTTAGAAGCATCATTAAAAATTAAATCTTCTATTGTTGCAGCTACTGTTTTTAAAATTTTCTGAAAACCCTTATTTTACAAAGAGGAGATTAAAAGGAGTATCCATGAGTGTGTTTGCTGTTTACATTAGCAATCCCTCAGTGGATCCTACTTGTTTTGCATGCTAACCTCATGGTTCCATTAGTTGGCATGCCTAACATGAAGAGTTAAAAGAATTCACAGTTCAGCGTTAGCTTGTGGAGGTTTCTTGTTTATTTTTGAATCACAAATCATTTTCAGGCTGCTTACAGGTAGCCGCTGACGGTTAGCTAGATGGCTAACAGTAAGATTGTTGCTACTGTACAAAACAATACGAAATCTGAAAAATGTCCTTTTGAACTACATTAATGTTTTTCAGTAGTATGTTATAGTATTATAAAAAAAAAAACACTAATACTAACAGATAACCAGGCTTTGTTATGTTATCGGAATAATGCCAGCTAGCTATCTCTTTTCTATCATATCTCAAAGCTCTCTCCATTATGTAAATCCTAGCTTGACATTGGCTTTGTCCCATCTTCATTCACTCCATCTTATCTCCTTCTTTGTTTCCTCTGATAAAGCAGCCCTTAATTTTTAATTATGTTTTTTTTTTATGGATTTTTTTGGTGCATTTTTAAAGGTTAGCTAGTTAGCGTTTCCACTAGAAAACTGAATCTCTAAATAAATGCTAGCTAGTTGTTACACACCAGCGAGCTGCTAAACACATCCAGGTCTGTTTGTGTAGTTACTGTTGTACTTCCTCTTTGCTTACATCAAGCAGCAAATGAACAATTTAAAATTTATAATTTACAGTTTGATGATTTAAAGTCTCACATACAACCCGTCGAAAGGGGAGGGGGCGGCTGCTTCCAAATATAGCGCATTTCATTTATAATGTTGTAAATCCAAGCCCATTATGTATTCATGATTTGAATCCTGGGATTTGAACCCTAGACAAAGTGAATCTGTGAACTAAGGTGTAGGTGTGTTAGATTATGTTGTGGTGACCTTCGAGTTGGGGGATTTGTGTTCATACTGGAGTGCAAAATTACAACCAATGGAAGATGGACAAGAAAAGTTCAAAGTCATCAGGTCCTCAGTTTAGAAAAAAGGCAGGTCATCCTGAAACAATCAGAATCAGAATACTTTATTAATCCCTGAGGAAATTATGTGCGTTACAGTTGCTCCAAGAAGAAATGGTAAAATAGCAACAGTAACAGACTCCAAACAATATATTATGTTACAGATTTTAATATTAATTAGTCATTGTCAATTGTTGATTTGTCCTGTTCTCATTGTATGACGAATTATGATGGCTGTTTGGTAGCCGTTTGCATACTATGCATGCTCTCTCTCTTCATATGTGTGTGTGTACAACAGTTTTATGTACAATCCTTAATATGTTTTGTCCGTGTGTGTGTGGGGGGGGGCAGAGGGAGTGTTCACCCAGGGCGCCAAACAGGCTAGGACCGCCACTGTCTGTGTAGTTACAGTTTTACAAATAATTTGCGTCGTAAAGCCCAAACTGGAACTCCATTTTAACC
Organism: Rhamphochromis sp. 'chilingali'; assembly: GCF_963969265.1. Taxonomy (NCBI): domain Eukaryota; kingdom Metazoa; phylum Chordata; class Actinopteri; order Cichliformes; family Cichlidae; genus Rhamphochromis; species Rhamphochromis sp. 'chilingali'. The sequence continues at coordinate 5,205,155 of NC_137944.1, forward strand.
TTACACCGCTACCTTCTGCGTTACCTGACGTCCACCTCTTTCTGGATGAAATTTCCTCCCTAAATCAAGCTTTAGGGAGGCGCACATTAGTTTATGGCGAAAGATACACTGTAGGGTTTCAGAATGTGTTACATTTATGCTATACCTCTAAGCCAAAGTTATGAATCACACTTAAGCTGCTCTATACAGAGAATTAGCTGTCGCCTTTTACTTTTAAGACTTGGGGTTACTTGATCTTTGGAGTTAATTTATTTTAACTAGAACAAAATGTCTTTAACACTTTCAACAGGTTGTCAAGTGTAAGCAGACCCGTTGTCTGATGTGAAAAATGTCCGGCGAAGTCCTTGACACCACTTTCAAGCACAAATGTGTAAAAATGTGTTTGACGCATCTTAATGAACACTGTGTTTAACTCCTGTCTGACCACTCAAACCTGACACAGGTTTTTCACATGTTGTCCATACAAGACATCCCACTTATACAGAATTATAACAGACCTTGCTAAATGTCTTAAAGAGCTATTTCCATTCATTAGAAACGCTCGAAGGGAGATTTCTGATACACATTCAACATGACAGTGCAGTCAAAGCAGGTTGACTTTATAGGATTCCTTTTCTTTTTATAGCCTCCTTATGAAATGTTGATGCAACAGCTCACATCCCGAGAACGCAAGCAGTGTGGAGTGGGAGTAGTGTGATTTGGCCTCTAACACTCTGTGGCTTCACTGAAAGCCACAGCATCGTTGACGTTCTCTCTCGCAAAAAGAAATATCTTTGCAAGAACAATGAATGCTAACTGCCTTTAATGTAACTCGTGCGTATAGCCTTCACCATGCTGTAAACTACTCTATTAACACTTTGATGACTGAAAAGTTCTGATTTCAAGAAAGCAAAAAGAGAAAATGGCTGCAGAAAGAAAAAATGGATAAATCAGATTTAAAAATGAAGCCAGCATCTTGAGCTTCCAGTTGCATGAGAAACTTCATTTGTTGGCCACATTTTACACTTTTCAAAGACAAAAACAAAGATATTTTTTCTGCAATACACAGCAATGGTCACACAACCACAAATGGGTGCTTTGTAAATGAGAGCAACAGATGGTGTGACATTTCTGGGAGGTTGTTGTGGACACGTTTAACAGACATGTCAGAAATTTCGCAGCCACTTTTGAACAATCGAGCAGAGGGAATGAAGCTATGCCATTGGCAAATCTGGTACTGTCAGAACGGACTGCACATATTTTGTTTGACAAAAAGCACAAATTTGAAAAATAAGTAGACAAAACTGTTTAGTGTTTAAAAGTATTGCTACATTGGAGTACTCAATCACTTTACACTCATTCAATCACTTCACAAATGAATTGCAAGCATCATCCTGTGTGTTTAATTTGAATTTAGTGGTGCTTCTCCTCTTTAACTGACAACTGTGACATCTCGTGAGCTCATCTCTGAGCTGATAAATGTAGACGAAGGAATGATCTTGTTATTGAAAACACTAATTTCATCTATAATTATTACCAGAGAAGGGCTGCAAAATATACTCAGGCATTCCAATACATAATTAAAATCATTGATTAGGACAGTTAAGCTCAAATTTTCTTCATCTCCCCTGGAGAAATAAATATCATCCAAATAGGGATGGATAAAGTAAATATCCCATTATGCCTTCTAAATATTAATATGACAACATTGTGACTTTCCAGGAAATATGCTTATGACATAATGGTCCTTCTTTTTTGTTGACTGGTTTTTGAGTGACAACTTATTCATTCAGTTCTCACAGACTTGTAGCCTTTTAAAAGATGCCTGTTTTATGTGGATAAAGTTAACATAAAACAGGCAGTTCTGTATCTCCTAGAACTAAAGTGTAGTACAGTCTCACCTCAGTCAAATGAAACCATTTTAGACCGTGCTAGTGAGATTAAAAAAAATGTTAAGAGCAGCAAATTCTAATTTTTGCCAGTAGCTAAAGTAGAGTAGACTCTGATCTCATGACTTTCTGATGACACTAGGCCTTGATATCTGCAGGCTGCATCAGACTTCCTATTCCATGCACCATCTATTTTCAAAAATGCAATTGTACCTGTGCTTTTGCTAAGGACGTGGACTATTTACCATAATGCAACCAAAGCAGTTAAATGAACCATTTAACTACTTAGATAAACAGAAATTAGAACACACTGAACTGATTATGTACATTTCATAAGTTTACTGTAGAAACTTTGCTAATGCCAGGTCAGACCCCCTTTGCCTTCAGAACTGCTTTATTTCTTGTGTCATAGATTCAACAAGGTGCTTGAATCATATTTTGGTCCATAATATTATCGCACAGTTGCTGTAGATTAGTAAAACTCCCGTTCCACGTCATCCCAAAGGTATTCTAGCTGACTTAGATCGGCTGACTGGACACCATTTTAGTACAGTGAACTCATTGTCATGTTCAAGAAACCAGTTTGAGATTTTGAGCTTTGTGATACTGTATCTATCCTGCTGGAAGCAGCCTTCAGTAGATGGGTAATCTGTGGTCATAAAGGGATGGACATGGTCAGCAACAATAATCTGCTAGGTTTAGTTTCCTGTTCTTAGCTGACAGTAGGGTCTGCTGCAGGGCTGTAAGGCTGCTGCAGATAATCTGTTTCAAGGTTACACTTGTTACTCAATTCGAGACGCTCTCCTGCATACGTTGGTTGGAAGAGCAGTTATTCAACATACCAAATAGTCTAGACATTCTCCTCAGACCGCTGGTAATGAAGCGTTTTCATCCACAGAACCAACACTTACTGGATATTTTCTCTTTTTCTGACCATTCTCTGTAAACCCCAGAGGTGAATCATCAACACTGTTCAAAAATGATCAAACAAGTTGTTCGAGTTACTTAAATATTCTTTTCTTCTTCATTCTGATGATTGTATTGAATCGCAGCAGGTTGTCTTGATCCTTTCTGCATGTCTAAATGCACTGAATGTCTGCCATATGGTTGACTAAATCACATAAACAGGTGTACACAATAAAGTGTCTAATGACTTTATACATACAAAACATTTAGGTACAGTATGTCTATCTGTAAATTCTGCTTCACTGCGTGTTGGATGGTGAACTTATTGCCATTTGCCTAGACTGCAGCTGCTCTCTCAGATGACAACCGTAGAAAACCTGCTGTGCAGCCCTCTTGGCATGGTTACTGGTTGGCTACAAAATAGTTTCCTGAGCAAAACAGTGAGTTAGCCCTCTCACTCATGGAGAAATCTTCACAACCTTCCTTCAAATCCTATGAACCAGACTTTTGCATTTTTCTAATTGATAAAAGGGTCATATGAAACAGTTCTAGTAAACAAACCTCCCCTTGCTAGAAAGTCCAAGAAGGAGATGATGTTGAGATAACCTCACTCAAAAGATATGCAACACTTAATTTTAGAACGATTTTTCAACCAGGACTAGACATATAGAATGCAGGGTCAGCCATCTGGATGTGTGGATGCGAGTAGTTATTCAGCGATTCAACATTGAAGCGTTTGCTGGATGTGTACATGTAGGCAGTTTTAGTTCAGAGCACCTCTTTGCCTCAGCACAGCACTATAGAGGCCAGCATCTGTTCTCCTGCCTCACTTTCCCCCCTCATGTTTTTCTATTCAAGCTGACAGCTTCTTCTTTTTTTTTGCTATTCCTTTCCAAGTCAAACCTTTTCCTTTTTAATCTTTCCTCTTTTTTCATTGCAAAAACACCAATTTTAAGCCACTTCAGTATGTCCTCCCTAGCTGTACCATACCATTAGAGCTGAGCAGATAAGAGCGTGTGCGGATGGGCGTGGCCGCTGCTGTCTCATACCCACATACCCCTTTCACATTCACACACTCAGCAGTCAGCCCCCGTCTGTCTGCCTGTCTGTCTGGAAAAAAAGGGCTGTTTCCACGGCGACTTGTCTCCATGACGACAGCCACCCCATCCTCATCCCCTCTTCCTCTGTTAAGTCTCTTGCCTCCATAATCCACCCCCTCAATTCCTCATTCCAGTCTGTCATCTCACCCCATTTACACCCCACCAAGCCCCATCATCTCTTTCTCTCTCTCTGTCTGTTTCACACTCGATCTCCGTGTCTCTTTTTCAGTCCTCGAGAGAGGAAAAAGTGAAGGAGATAAAGGGGGACCATTCCTGACATGATCCTCTTTCTCTCGGACTCCGAGAAAGTAATGAGAGAAGCCACAAGCGCCCGGAGGGGGCAGAGATGGATAGCAGAGAGGGGTCAGATTTTGGATGGATGGAAAGAAAGCTCTAGGTAGGCATGGGTGGAGCCTGTAATCCTCTGTGCACTGCTGTAACGGTGACCCTGTTTCCTTATGCTCCGAGCAGCCAGGAAAAGGTGGGTTTTGTGCCAGAAAACACAGAAACACGCGCTCACACACACACACAGTGAGAGATGGCAGCCCGACTGTGGCTGCAGGGCATACATCTGGTGGAACTGCGGGCCAGCGGACACGTGTCGGTGAGGGGAAGATGAATCAGGTCGCACAACACCGCCTAATGATCTCTGAGGGAATGGGGGGGAGGAAGCAAATATCCTTCATGTCTATGTCATTAACCTGGGGATTGGCTGGGTGTGTGTGTGTCTGTGTGTGTGTCTAGGAGGAGTAACTGCAACTTATCATCAGGCTCAGGTGTGAAACCCCGCATCTCCACCCATCACATACACACAAAGGGAACCATGGGATTTTCCTCCCCTTTACCAGATGATGAGAGCAGATAGAGAGAAAGTAGGCCAAACAAACAGCTGTCTCCACTGACTACCATTACATCACAGAGAAAGGGAAAAAAAACTAAACTAAGCCACAGGGGCACATGCGTTCACATGCGTAGCCATAACACAGGGTAGGATGGGATATCCTGTTTTTGTTGTGCTTGCAAATGGAAAAGCACTGAAAAGAGTTCAATTAACAGGAAAACAAATCGTAAAAGAAAAAAAAAGAAAAACAAGACAAGCCTCTGGCTCTGAAAGCAACTTTCCATTAAAGCAAGAAAAAGGTGGCATTTTTTAAAAAGTTTCTCTCAACCATCGTCTTCTGCCATCCCTGTCCCCATCTGTCTACATCACATATTTTCATCCAACGACAACAGAGTGTTTTCCAAGAAACAACAGAATGTGAGAGAGAGAAGAGCAAGTCATGGAAAGAACAACGTTGGATTATGCATTAAAACTATCAGGAATTATTAGCCTCGGGGAGTGGGTGTCTTGTGTGTACGTGTCTGTGAGTTTATTGTGCCTGCATAGCACCAAGTGCTGAAATAACCCTCTGGGAGGGAGCTGAAGAATTTTCTGTCCGGCTGTCAGCATACCCATCAACATTTACTACAGTCCACACAGCTTACGATAGAGGGCAGCTTTATTGTTAGATAGCACCATCCTCATTCAAGATCTCTCAATACATCCACAGTCATTTTTAAAAAGGTCTGGTGTTGTGCTCGCTGACATTTGCTTCTGTGGTTAGGAGAAAACCTGAGTTCTTTGTGGGCAGGACTGAAAATATAGGAGAAAAAAAAGAAAAAAATAACACATCCTTATTTTCCCCAGCAAGACAAATGCTCACAAAAGACGGCAGAAAGACGAATGGATGAGCTCAGGTTGTTTTAAGTTAATTTACAGACATAAAACACGCCTGAATGGGCCCATTTCCTAGAATAACTTAACCCCCCACTCAGTTTTAGCTTGAACAACCTCCCCACTCCCACAGGCTCAGCATTATCAAGCACTCTGACACCACTGACACTCCCATCCCGCCACATCTCTGTGTAGATAATAATCTACACAGAGATGTTTTAGCTGTTTTCAGCCACTTTATTACCTGCATGATGTATCTACCAATCATAGATACAGATACACTTTATTGAACCATACTCATATTATTGGTTTCACTTCTACTGTCCTGGTAAAGCCTAGATAACACTAACATGACCTCAAGTATCTATCCTCCCAAGATGGAATCAAATCCAGTACAAGTGGCTTCCATCTACACCTTCTCTTTGAACTCCTATAGTTTAGCAATGTCTCAGCAGACAGAGAAAAGGGGAAGCCTTAATGAGAACACAGAGTGCTACAAACCTGGAGGTGTGTCGAATCTTATGCTTTGCTCCTTTTACCTCAGACGTCAAAGCTGGGAGGGAATTCACACCCGGCATGACTGCAGTCCTGTAGTCGTCGGAGTAACAGGCTTTATTTTACTCTGTAGCAAGATGGTCATTCAGCCATCACTCATAAAACACAATGGCCGATTATTTAATGTTAATGTTTTGTTTGTAAAAACTAAGCTGTGACATGTTCATGGATAGGCCTTAGTGTGTGCTCTGTGTATGACTAGCGCCTGGATTACACTCCATTGCAGACAAGGACCGCTGAAGACCCAACGGCTGGGTAACCATTCCTGTTATACTTTTTTGTTGTCCATTTTAAGTCTGCCACTTAGGACGCATGCATAGTTGATGCTTTTTACTGTAAATTCTACACAACGAGTCTGCACAGCACATCGAATTAATGTCTAACTGTTAACTGTCATAAATGTAAAACAGTGGTTGGTTTCAATTTCCCTTACATGGCACACAGGACCAATGTTCCCTCTAAGCTGCGCGCATGCGCAATTGCGCACTGATGGCACGGTCTCTGCGCAGAAAAAATCTGCATTGCGCACAACCATCGAAGATGTGAGCAGAACAGACAGAACAATTGACGGAAAAAGTGTGGACTTTATACCAGTTTTTAAATTGTGTTGATAGGCCACGTAAAACCAGAGTTATGATAAAATATCTGCAATGTTTGGTTTTCTTCTTCCTGAATACTATCGTTGTTTATATTTACTGCAGGAAGAAACGGTAAAAACTGCGTTTTATAAGGAAAACGCTCGAAAGCACTCTCCACCTGTGAGCAAAGATGAAACTAAACCACCCCCCACACTTTCCCATTGGTCGAAAAATGTACCATGTCAAAACATGGCATTTAGGAAGGGGGAAGTTTTAAGGAGTGACGGCGGTGTTTTGAGATGTGAGAGATTTGCTACATTTAGCGCAAATCTTGTGTAGTCAGTGTGTAGTGTAGTCAATAGTTTTGTTGTGTGTGTCAGAACAATGAGGCGACTGCTGAATGTTACAGGTGTTACAGCAGTGATACATCTCCTGCTGTCAGGCCTGCAGGTATCAGGCTGTTGTTCTCCTTTATCTCATAGTGGACAGAAATTATTTTTTGGAGTGGCACAAATGATTTGTGTGGCATCAAATTTGATGCAGAACAGCTGATTGTTCTGTAAATAGTTTGAAATGTTTATTCAAAAAAACGCCTTGGCTGCATTTTTAGGTAAACAGCTGCAAAAACTTTGTTTGCAAAACTCAGTAACTTTTTTGAAGAAGTAACTATATAATTAATTGCCCAACATTGGTCATTATATACTGTATTTTGAAGACAGAGTTACAGGACTCTCTCCCAGACCACAGACTCATAATACAAGTCAGAGCTTTATTAAAAAAAAAAAAAAGAAATTCTTGTTTTCAAAATTGGAGTTCAAGTTATTTTTACTTCCAATAGTGTTAACATACTACACAGGTCATGAACAAGATTCTTTTTATTTTCATTGTAAGTGGGCTAAAGCAGTTAATTAAAAGTAGTCTAACATAAATGTAAATGCTGTAATTTGATTATTTTAATAAACCATGTAACTTGGATGGATTCAATGCTGGCGTGACCACAGTGCACACGTCTACTGTTGCTCACAGTGGTCCAAGGGACGCTCAGGGAGTTTGTATGTTTGCTCAGACACATGAAAAATTAGAGGGAACGTAATTCCCTCTAGAGGATGTAACAAAACTAAAGAACACGCTTACATTTGCTGATTGGTATTCATGCTCTATCATTCACTTAGGTCTTCAACTACCATGTTAATAGAAATGTCGCATTCTCATCCCAGCTTCAATCACATCAGCCTAAAGATCAGTCGGCACCCACCTAGGTAACCCCTGGTTACTAGGGAAGAATGTTTACTCCCTGACTGGTTGGCAAGTGGTTGCCTGAGATTGCTGGCTGTCGCTGGGAGAAATGAGTCATGAAGAGGGTGCTGCACCAAAAACTTTGCGATTGCTTTGCTCACAAGCAGATTGCCACAGTCGCCTGTTTGTTTAGAAGACGCCAACGTACTTGTGAACACTTGCTGAGTAACCAATGGGAGGTAGTGAAAAAAGTGCAACACAAATCAGAAATGGAGACTGTTGGCCTCAAAGTAAAACGAGTGTCTCACCAACATGTTTCAAAAAGGAGGGACTTGTCTTGATTTGCTTTACACCTTGGAGTCTTAACTAAAGATACTGTAGCAATCTGATGGTGACCAAGACAATTGAGATGAGCTCTTCAGTGCAGCACTATGTACCTTTCTGAGACCACTTTCACCTAGAGGCAGTCATCAACCCATCAAGGGAATATATTTTTCCCTTAGTGGCTGGTGGTTACTATGGGCCCACAGACCAAATTTCTACATGTGTGAGACTGGGACTTATCAATCACAGTGACTGCCAGCATCCTCCCCAGCTGCAGCTGGTCGGGGAATATTCATTTTTCCTTAGTGACAGGTTGTTACCAACTGGTCTGTAGAGCTGTGTGACTGAGGCCTCACCAAGTTTGATTATCACAAAGCTTGACAAAAAACAACACTGCTCTAAACTCTAATTTGAAACATCTAGAGTACACAAAAAAGAGAAACAATGCAGTACACACCTTTCTTAATGTTATACTTCAGTGATCCTGGGCTCTATTTACCTATTTTGCCGATTTAGTAATCCAGTCTTGTGTTATCTGCACATTCCTCCATGCCTGAGAGAATACTGTTTGTCCTTCTATGTACGTGATGTGTGATTAATATACAGTACATGCATATGTGTATGGCAGAAAGTGTGCATGTACCACTAAATTATGTGTTGTGTAATGAACGTTTTTGAATAAAGTCCTTGAGATTTTTTCTGCGCCGTGTTTTCATTGTATGTTCCTGTACATTCCAGCAGAGCTGTTCGTGTGCATGCAAAGTTTGTGCGTGAATAATTGTGTTTATTCCCACCAGGCCACCTGAGGTAGCAGACAGATCAGGCTGCACTGTGATTCATCCCCAGGCCTGTTCCCTGTAATCTCTTCTGCTCATGTCCAGGCAATAGCTCTGTTTACATAATTACTTCCCTGAATACATTAATGCCTGTCTCCTATTCTCATTCCACGCAGTCATCCAGGCTTTTCTCGCCTCACGCTACCTGCAGAGTCTGCTAATGATGGCCCAACTTGTTTATTAATGCGACCAGGTCCGATTATCATTCGAATTAGCAGGAAGAAGAATATGATTACACCCAAACGCTTTGTCAACAAGCCAAAGTTTCTGAATTGCCCTCCTGATGTGCATTTATGAGGATGATTAGCAGTTTCTCACAGTATTTTTCACTCACTCACACAAACACACACACTGCAAATGCTTGGCCTTGTGCTGTCTGACTCCTCAGTGACAAAGTGCAAAGCGGGAAGGGTTTAGGTTTCCTGTCTCTGAGGTTGGTGGCAGTGCTTCGCCAACATCCTGGAATTCACACACATGTCACACTCACTCATAAATTCTCAGTGACAGATGTAAACAGTTTTGCATGCGCTTAGCAGCTGGTCACATAACCCCCAGTGACTTGGCAGCTATAAAAACTTTAAGAGCAAACAAACCCGCTTTAAGCATAGCTCAACTTGATGGCGGGTTGGTAGTTCAATTCTAGGCTGAGAGGGAAATGGCTGTTTTTCCTTCACCCCCTCCACCCCCACCCCAATGTCCCATTCTGCCACAGCAGCTGCCGGCCAATCAGATATGAGCAGTCAACACCACCAGGGAGCCAGGGTGGATGAGAGCAGAGCATGCTGGGAGGGAAATGAGGGGCATTGTGGGATGGATGTTCTGGTAGGGTGGAGAGTTGTTCAAGCTCTGCACCAACCTCGTCTCCTGCTGAGAAATGCTGGTTAGGGATTAGGGCTGATGGATGAGGACGGAGGCAGGCGGAGGGGAGCCTGCTGAGGCAGAGTAAGGGAGGACAGAGGAAACAGCTGGGACACGTGAAGTGGAGGTGAAGGAGGAAAGAGAAGCATGCCAGCATTTTGTTCAAACTTCCTGGAGTGGCAAACACAACCAAACACTATCAGGCAGTTCGAGGGGGAAAGAGAGGAGGGATAGAATAGAATAGAATAGAATAGAATAGAATAGAATAGCCTTTATTGTCATTGTACAGAGTACAACGAAATTGGAGTGCCACTCCCTTGGTGCAAGTTTCAATAATAAATATAAATGTAAAATATAAAAAGTACAAAAAAAAAAAAACAATCGTAAGTACTCAAACAATAGTATGTACAATATATACAGGATAGCAGCATTAATATGATGACAGTATGAATAGCAGCATAATATAATGACAGTGACGGTATGGAATAGGTTCAATTGTTTTTGTGCTTATTTACTACAGTGATAGCTCTGGGAAAGAAGCTATCCCTGAATCTGTTTGTCCTGGTTTTATGTGACCTGTACCGTCGGCCTGACGGTAATAGTTCAAACAGTTGGTTGCTGGGGTGAGAGTGGTCCTTGATGATATTGCCAGCTCTGCTGAGGTACCGAGAGTTTGCAGTGACCTCCAGGCTGGGCAGAGAGCAGCCAGTGATCTTCTGGGCTGTGTTGATGACCCTCTGCAGTACTTTCCTGTCTGCAGCTGAGCACCCTGCATACCATGTTGTTATGCCGTACGTTAGGATGCTCTCTATGGTGGCTCTGTAAAATGTCACCAGCAGCCTCTCCTCCAGGTTGTTCCTCCTGAGCACTCTCAGAAAGTGGAGACGCTGCTGGGCCTTTTTAACCACCGCTGTAGTATTTGCAGTCCAGGAGAGGTCATCAGATATCTGCACGCCCAGAAACCTCATGGAGTGTACCCTCTCCACACAGCTCCCGTGAATGTAAAGTGGGGCCGGGTCTGCTCTGCCCTTCCTGAAGTCCAAGATAAGTTCTTTAGTTTTCGTGGTGTTCAGTTGGAGGTTGTTAACTGAACACCACTCAGTCAGTCTGTTGACCTCATCTCTGTAGTCCGACTCATCCCCCCTTGAGATGAGTCCAACCACTGTGGTGTCATCCGCGAACTTTATGATGGTGTTTGAGAGATGGGTAGGGGAGCAGTCGGATGTGTAGAGCGTAAACAGGAGGGGACTCAAAACACATCCTTGTGGAGACCCGGTGCTGAGTGTGATGGTGCTGGACCGGTGGGGGCCGAGTCTGACAGACTGTGGTCTATTTGTCAGGAAGTCCTTGATCCAGAGGCAGATGGGGGTGGAGAGTCCCAGGTGAGACAGTTTCTGGACCAGGATCTCCGGGATGATATGATTGAATGCTGAGCTGAAGTCCAGAAAGAGCATTCTCACATAGCTTCCTCGGTGCTCCAGGTGACTCAGCGCAGTGTGGAGCGCTATGGTGATAGCGTCCTCGGTGGAACGATTTGTCCTGTAGGCAAATTGGTGGGGGTCCAGAGTGGGAGGCAGACCGGCCCTGATGTGCTGACAGACCAGTCTCTCAAAGCACTTCATCACTACAGGCGTAAGTGCAACAGGCCTGTAGTCATTTGGGCTGGCCACAGCTGTCTTCTTGGCGATGGGGATGATGGTGGAGGTTTTGAGGCAGGGCAGGACGGTGTTTGATGACAAGGAAAGGTTGAAGATTTTAGTGAAGACTCCGGTCAGTTCGTCAGCACATGCTCTGAGAACCTTTCCATGTATTCCATCAGGACCTGCCGCCTTCCTGGGATTCACTGACCTTAGAACACACCTCACTTGGTGCTCCCTAAGTGTTAGTGTGCCAGTGCTGGGGGCGGGTGGAAGTGGTGTGGCAGCTGAGGGCTTGGTCGTCTCAAAGCGGGCGAAGAAACGGTTTAGATCCTCAGCCAGTGAGGCATCAGTCCTAGATGTTGCCTGGTTGGATGAGGTGGGGAGTGGAGGCAAAAGCATAAGCCAATCCAGGAAAAACAGTGGATATACTTGTGATTATAAAAAAAAAACATATAATTTTTAATTTGTTTGACCCACAGTTTTTGTTCACATCAATCTAAAGCTGAACACAAGAAAATGGTGACACTTTCAAATATACACAAGTTATATGTATAAGTTCTGAAACTATTTAAACTTGGCCAGTCTTCCCAGTCTTTAGCGTCCTCTTCTCTCGACCAGTTATATACACCAATATATGTGAGACAAGGACTCCACTAGACCCCTGAATCTCACATATCCTGCTGAAATCCTGAGGCCGAAGCCATAGATGAAAGGGTGGACATGGTCTACAATAATGCTTATGCAGGCATTACATGTCATTGTAACATCCACATGGATGGCAGGACCCAAGGTTTCCCAGCATACATTACTCAAAGCATCACCCTGCCTCTGTCGGATAACCTTCACATGTGTTCCCACAGAACACATATGAACAAGTATGGGTTGTTTAGAAGGACTGCCCTCCTCTGTATAAAAAAAGAACATGGCAGCAGAACTTAGATTTGCAAAGTTGCATCTGAACAAACCACAAGACTTTAGGAATAGTATACTTTAGACAGACAAGACCAAAGTGAAGACATTTGGCGCTTGGTGCATCACCACAAACACCTTATAGCAGTTGTCAAGCACGGTGGTGGAGGGGTGATGATTTAGGCTACGTCCACACTAGCCCGGATAGATTTGAAAACGGCAAAAAAAAAAGAAAAAAGAAAGAAAAAAAAGATTTGAAAATGGCGTTTTCAGTCGTTTTTGTGCATTGTGCATCCACATTGAAATAGCCCAAAACGCTTACATTCCAGTCCTGCGCATGAGCAAAAGCGAGAGAGAATTAAAGAAATTGAAGAAAAGCTATCTGCAGCATGTACAAACTGATATTAATCTTTTTTTAGGGCTGTCAAAATTAAGACCAATCAAAACAACTGCTGTATAATGCACTCTGCTATCTTTGTTTAATTGGTCACATGACTGCATCATTGTTTTAGAAAGTCTGCGTTTTCGAGTGTCCACACTGCGACAGGACAGCTCCATTTTGAAATGTATTCGTTTTCAAAACGCATTAGTGTGGACGTAGCCTTAGGCTTGTTTTGCAGTCACAGGACCTGAGCATCTTGCAGTCACTGAGTCAACCATAAACTAAGTTTGGTCCAAATTGGGTGATGCAACAGGACGATCATCCCAAGAAAAGCAGCAAATCTATAACAGAATGTCTCAAATTGAAAAGAATCAACTTTGCAAGGTTGGAGTCATTCAGGCCTCAACCTGAAAGAAAAGCTGCCGTGGGACCTTAAGAGAACTGCAGGCATAAATAAGCCTGCAAACCTCAACAAACTGAAGCAACACTGTAAAAAAGAGTGAACCAAAATTCAACAGTGTGTGAGACTCATAGTCATACAGAAAAGTAATTTCACCAGGAGGTGGTTCAACAAGCATCTGAATCACAGTCTCTGCTGAGTTTTTTGAGAACTTTTTTTCACAAAACTGCAGGTTAGAAGTTGAGTCTAGAGGCTTCCCACCCTACTTGAACCTGAGGACAGGTCCCATGAGCAAGGATATTTAAAAAACACATGTGCGGGGGTGTAATGGGTGTGCAGAGACTTTAACATTATATCTTTTTACTTACAAGTAAATGAGACGATGTCTGTAAATATGATGTAATGTTTTAGGGACAACTCAGTCACTTTAAAACTATATAAAATTTGATTTTTTTCTTGGCTACTGCGTAGTTTACACATTAACTGTTAATGTAAGCATTTTAACACTGACTATGTAGTGTCTGAATCCTAACAGAGACAAAGAGGTATAAGGGAGGATGAAGAGGGAATTTTAAAATAATGAGAAGTGACACCGATGACGGGAGGGGGGACGTGAAGTTCAGGGAGTTTGCTACCGGCCGTGGTGATGTTATAACACCGTCCTGACCTTTATTGTTAAACAAATGCAGGACAAATCAGAATGAATCAAGTTAGCTAACATCCTCCATCTAGCCTCATCTTATTAAGACCAGCTAATAACCTCTGCTTTAGGACAGGAAGGTTCACTTTATAAGCGTGCCAGTGAGAGTTTAATTGTGGGTGACTGGCTGTTTTCAACACGGCCGCGTATTGTTTTTCTTCCCATACGTGCTGAGGAGGCCAGATTTGAACTCTCTCTTCAGTTCTCACGCATGCATCAGTTTACTTCTGCAGATTAAATCCACATTGTGTCAACAGGGTTAGGCCGCATGCTTATACATCCATTTAACCATTAACCACTGGCTGAATAGCAGTGACTCATCCCTGCAGACTCCCTCCATTTACCCCCCTTACCTCTCACCCCAAAGTCACACTAATCATGCTAAACCAAGTCTCGTCAGTTGGATGCCCTGGATTCATGCGCCTCAGATAAATGCATACATTGTGTTTAACGGCTTAACAGGCCCGCTTGCGCGCACACGCGCACGCACGCCGATGGCTGTGTGTACATTTGATGGAGGCAGAGAGAGAGATGGCAAACAAGAGCAGAGTGAACAAACTGACCTCTATCTCTCTTTGTGCCACTCATGCCTGGTTAGTAATGTGAAAGAATATAAATCAGGTAAAACCAAAGCAGCTCTGTACTGAAAAATACTTTGTTCTGTGTGTAACATACTCGTAATAACAACACCGGCAGCTTTTGCCAAGATCATTAAAAATGCAGCACAAAGTCTGGGGTTGGGATATATCTACTTTTCTGACTCCTATACTCACATTTCTGTTAGTTCTGCTTTTTATATTAGTGTTAATGCAGAGGGAGAGACCCCCTGCTGCATTACTTTACATCAGTGTTAAGATCCCCTATGGGCTTGTAAAAGTGCAAAAGAAAGAGTCTCACCATCTGCACATTAAAGGACAGAGATACAAGATACATTGTAGCCCTTTAGCGATTACAGGGAGAAAATGTACATTTCCATGTTCAGCAGCAGCAGCTCACCGTCTCAAGGCCATCACATATTTAGGCAACGGTTTGTCTGTGACTAAACCCAAAAGGACCACTCGAAGTAAAAGAAAGGAGTCTAATCACCAGCTTTGACTCTTTTCTTGGTCCGGGGCCACATCTGTTGTGGATTTTCTCGCTCACCTCGGTGTCAAAAGAGTGCACGTGTGTGGGAGAGAAAAAATACAGAGGAAGCATTATGCCACGATGACTTAAAATGCCAAAAGCAAACTGAATAAGAAAATAACTCAAATGTAATATCAGAGGCAGATGATGTCTAATAGTGTTAGACAAAGGTCGATTTAATCATTAACAGAAGCATTCACTGGAAAGGGAAAACTTAACAGAGACAGCACTGATATAATTCAAACTAAATCCCCTGAAGGCTTTGCAGGGCTTTCACAGTACGACCCTCCCTGGATGAGATTTTCTAAGAACTGAGTTGCAGGATACGACTGACAGAGAAACTCTGTTCTCTTAATCCGTTTTCAAAAACACGTCACAGTGCTGAAGTTTTCTAAACATTACGAGGAAGCGCAAGAAACACAAATGAATCAACCGGACACAGCAGCATAATGTTCAGCATAATTTGCTATGGTGTCCCTGTCACGCCATTGTTTGTAGGTGCACCGGTTCGACTGTTCTTGAAGATAAATATCTAATCCACCAGTAACATGGCAGCAACCCAGTATATTTAGACATCTAGATGTTGTCAACATGACCTGCTGAACTCCAAAATAAGAGTTTTGGCAAAAACGCTGCCTGCTCTGATGAACCTCAGTTTCTGCTGCGACATTCTGATGGTAGGGTTCGAGTTTGGTGCAAACAGCATGAAGGCATGGATCCATCCTGCCTTGTATCAACGGTTCATGCTGCTGTCGGTATAATGGAGGACCCCTTACCACCAACTGAGCATTGTTTAAACGCCACAGCCTAAATGGTATTGCTGACCATGTCCATCCCAATATGTACCCAACATCAGTGTATCCATCATCTGATGCTGCTTCCAGCAGGATAACGCACCATATCACACAGCTCGAATCATCTCAAGCTGGTTTCTTTAATATGACAATGTGTACTCAAATAGCTTCGTCAGTCTAACGGAGCTGCTTTGGCTGCGGTGAAACAGGAGATGGATCCATGGTGAATCTATGCCATGAAGAATTACGGTAGTTCTGAATGTAAAAGGGGGTTTAACCTGGCACTAGGAAGGTATACCTAAAAAAGTAACATGCGAGTGTATAGTAAAGGAAGTAGGCTTTGGTTGCTTGCTGGTAAAAGGTCCATGTGCTGAGCAAAAGAGGGACTACAGCTGCATTTTTAAAGAATGACGATGCGTGGAACAGGAAGTCTAGGTTTTGATATCTGCTGGCTACATCAGTGTCCCTGGAGACAAATGAGACGACAATCTACTGTAGTTTAGTTACTGGCAGGAGTTAGAATGACCTATTCTTAGCAATTTCTTATCTATCTGAAAATAAAACGACATATATAGTTCACTAGCACAGTCTAAAATAGTTTAGTTTGGCTGAGATGACACTAACTACAGTGCTAGGCGATCCATGTCCACTAGCTTCTATAACACACTGCAAATCCTCATAGAAAATTCATGCTTTTCTATTTTTTCTACAAAAACAAAAAACAAGCGTGTTCCTACACACATGCTTTGAGACACTGACATCCGAGTTTTAGAACATAGACAGTGTATAAAGGATGGACATGTGAAATCAAATCTTGAAGTCATGTGATGAGCATCTCAACCGTCTTAGATTTTTTTAGGCTCCTTGACAGCAAGGAGTGGAAAGGGGTGGATCTAAATGTGGCACCACTATAAACTCATTGTGCATTGACACAACATTGCTCTGCCCGTAAGCATGCTCTCTCTGATCTATCATCCCTTTTAACTCTTAATAGGACCAGACAGAGGTGCCACCCCCTACTGGCCATTAGAAGGAACAGAGTTCTAATGCAGATCACCTTCAGATCCAGACGATACCTCCACCTCGTACACTGCCCCCCCCCCCCCCCCCCAAACAGTATATAATCAAAGTGGCATCAGGTCATTATATTGATGTGGTCAGTTAGGTAGCAGAGGGGGATGTTAATCAGTTTCAGCTTCTTTGGTGTTGTAGAACTAACAACAGGTTAGCTAGAGGGGCAACAATGAGACATTCCAGAATCAGGAATGGTTTCACAGGTGGAGGCCACTGACATTTTTCCCTGCTCATCTTTTCTGGCTGTTTTTTTTTAACTAGGTTTGCTTTTGTCTAGGTTCAGTGTCACTACTGGTAGCATAAGGCGATACCTGGAACCTAAAGAGTTTGGACAGGTAGTACAAAACAATCAGGATGGAACATCAGTTTGTGCCATTGCCAGAAGGTTTGCTGAGTCTCCCAGCACAGTCTCAAGAGCATGGAGGAGATTCCAGGAGACAGGCAGTTACTCTGGGAGAGCTGGTCCAGATCTGGGAGGAGATGCCCCAGGACACCATCCTTTGCTGCATTACAATCATGCACTGATCATGTCAGGCATACATGTAAACATGTGGGGCACATACAAAATACTGAGCATCATTCTGTGTTGCTGCAATGAAATTTCAGCAAACTGGACTAATTTTTCAGTTCAGCTCTCTGTAGGTTTTTAATTTCCAGTCCACATCACTACAGATATCCAGCATGATTCTTTTTTCACATTTGATGTATTTCCAAAGTGTTCATTCGTGTACATGATGTGTTACTTTGGGAGCATGTTCCCACCCATGAAATCTACAAAAACTACCTCACAAAGTCAATTTATTAACTTTTCAACTGTAGACTGACGGTTGAGAGCACTGACTCTTTATTCCCTCTTACATCAGTTTTTATTCAGAGTATTCTGGTATAAATGACGCATAATTTGGAGTAAACTATGCAGCACCAAATGTATCCGTAACAGAGACACAACAACACAGGGCAAGTTATTCTTTTGTAGAGCTGCAAAGCAGTAAAGTGGTTTATTATGATGCAGTAATGTGTGTTTGGACAGCTGAATATTAGACATAACATAAAAGGGTAATCTAATCAACACCCTTCATGGCCGCAAACTTCGCTTCATCCCTCAATAACTACCCTGCTCTGAATCAGATGCCGAGTCGATACATCCCATCAGGAAACCGCAGCAATTTGGACCCTACAAAAAAGACTGGGCCTATTCTCCAAAGGCATTAACAGCAGCCGGCCTGTTTTGGAGTGAGACAGCGGCTATTGTCGTGGAACCGCAGTAGAATAGACGGCCGATAATGACAGGGGAAATGGAACCCAGCGCACTAAATGTCACACTCGGTCTCTGGGGGCGTTGCATAGTGCTTAGCCTGTTGGTGGACCTGTTTAGAGCTGAGACAGACTGATAGAGATGGAAAGAGAAAGGGGGGAATAGAGGAGTTGGATGGAAGGATGGGTGGGGGATAAGTGAGCGAGAGACTATGTGCACACATGTGCTCGTCTGTATTGTCTGCCTGTGTTCGAGTGTGCTGTAGCTCCTTCCATCTCCCGAATCTCTACGTGTCTCTAATTCATAGTGACCTCTCCATTGTTAGGGAGCAGATGAGCTGGGTCCAGAGCTACACTGATTGAATGGAGTCCACTGAAGCTGTCTCTCTGTTTTCTACACTATTCCCCTGGCTGTCTCCCTTCATTCTCATCCCAGTTCATTGTTACAGCAGAGGTGCCCGGGT
This sequence comes from Rhamphochromis sp. 'chilingali', assembly GCF_963969265.1. Lineage (NCBI taxonomy): Eukaryota > Metazoa > Chordata > Actinopteri > Cichliformes > Cichlidae > Rhamphochromis > Rhamphochromis sp. 'chilingali'. Next base: position 5,223,872 of record NC_137944.1, read on the forward strand.
AAAGCGCGCACACACACACACACACACACACACACACACACACACACACACACACACACACACACACACACACACACTCATACAGACATACAGAGCCTAGGGCAAAGAAAGGGGGCCAGAGAGAGGGGTCTTTCTTTATTTCTCTGATCAAAACATTCATCTATCCTATCTGTCCCTCTCCCTCCCTCTATTACACTCCCCTTATTAAATCATTCCCCTCCTATTTCAGCTGAATTTATCCATGAGTATTACCTTACCCCCAGACCAGCACACACAGGCTTGCACACTCAGATCTCAATTTCAAGAAAATTTATGTATATAGGAGCTTCTTTTTCCTCTCTTTGAGATCAATTAGATAGAAGCAGGAATGAGAAGATGTGTTATGAAACAAGGGCTGACCTTGACACATACGCCACAGTCAAATGAGTCACACACACACACACACACACACACACACACACACACACACACACACACACACACACACACACACACACACACACACACATCTATACAGTAGGTCAGCCCGTGCCGATGTAATGAGACTGAGCAGAAAGTTGGAAGCAGGAGACGATGGGAGGAGACTTTTCAGGAAATGGGTCAGAGAATTAGAATCACACCTCCTCCGTGCCGCTGCAGCTACTTGCCAGCGCTTCTGAAAGTGTTTCTTGCAAATCGAGAAAGTCTCTATTGTCAATGTCTTGGGGAAAATGGAAATGAGAAGGAAGGATGAAGCAGGAAGCGGTGAGGTTGCTGAGGAAGCACAAACTAGTACTCAGGGGTCTGAGCTGTTGCATTTGAGGAATTCAGTAATCCAATTACCCAGAAGAGCATATACTTCTTTTAGCAGACTGCCTGTAACCCAGGACAGATGTTTGTGGCCAGCCATATGCCCAAAAACACACACACACTGGGACACAGACACACATACCTAACAGAAGACTTCAAAGACGTTTGTTTCCAGTGCCAGATAATAGTACATCCTCCCTACTCTGTTTCGAATGAATAAATTATCTAAGCTGAAACACACAAACACGAGAAATTCGGTTTCAAGACTGTTTTGCTTGGTGTCAGACGAGCCTATTAGTAGCTTTTTTAAGGGGTTAATTGCGCTACTGCTCTACAGGGCATAGAGCAACACTGTGAAAACTGTAAATCTGCTGAGAAAAGAGTGTGGACAGATTAAAGCTACAACGTATATCTGGGTTATTATTTGTTAAGTTATAGGAATAAAAAGTAAAGCTTGTGAAAAAAAAATCAAGAGCTACATATTTGTGTGCTTAAAGCACTGTGTGAAAGGCTCAAGGATGAACCACTGTTGTGTCTAGATACAACAGACAACTTTGCAAAGAAATTTAAATTGTTTCTTTAGGCACTTTGTTACTAGTAGCCTGTCTCAAAAGACATAATTACTTCTCATTTCATTAGTTGAGGCTGTGAAAAATGCCAAAGATAACACAGTTTGACAGGCATTAAAAAAAAATCATTTTTGCACCAACAAGGTGATTCCCAAAGAGCCATTAGCTGAAAACTTGGCATATCTCTGTACAGACAGACACATTTATTTGTGTGGAAATTGGCTTGCACAGAATCACCTGACATTTGTGCACATCACATAGAAACAATCACATCAGCATCAGCATAAAAAACACAAGCACAATATGCACTTTTGCTGTCCTTAGGGATGCCACTGTAGATGCAATGTTTAGTTTGTCCATAAACACACAGTGAAACACTATCAGTCATAGACGAGCCTTCCCAGACCACAACATCATTAAAGCAGGATCATCTTGACAGAGAACAGAATAAATGGCATCCTTCAAGAAGCCTAGAGAACTATTCCTGAAGAATACTTAAAGAAATTATAAGAAATACAGCGAGCCCGAAAGTGAGTTCGGGCTGTGTTGAAGAATAAACCTCAATTTTACAAACTGTTTCCATTTATGTTTGCACCTATTTCTAATTTTCCTAGCAAAATGTAAAGAAGTGAGAATTGAACTGAGACTCATCTCTGTCAGAGAGCTGACTGTTAGTAGCTTTCAGTTTTAACTTTAAATGCTGTGCTACTATTAGCTAGCGTTACGGTTAGTTAGCATTATGGTTAGCTAAGCTACAGTTAAATTATTTTAAAAAGTGGCCCAAATTTGGTGGCAGCAGCTACACCTGTTATGCTATTCTTAGTAAGGTGTTAAGTCTCATGTGGCAGTCCTTTTCTAGCAGCCATTTTGATGTGTCGTAGCACGGTAAACATAGGTGTAATTAATCAAATTAATTACTGTCCTGTTACATTTAATGTGCCACAGCCATTCTGGTGAGCCAGCACGCTTGGCCTGGTCTTTCCAAATGGAACAAGGACATAATTAATGTTATTAATTACACTAGTGTTTACCCTGTTATGACATGTCAAAATGGCTGCTGTGACAGTGGTGTGTAGGGATGGGTATCGTTTAGGTTTTATCCGATACCGGTGCCAAACCGGTACTTTTGAAATGGTGCTCAAACCGGTGCTTAAAGAATGGAGAACACAAAATTGGTCCAAAAACCTCTCATGTTCAGCTGTTTTTTTGTAAAAAGATAACAATGTTAGCCTTTTCTGCAGCTAGAGGGCATATATGGTATCACTCTTGGCTGGAAGCAGTGCTTAAACAATGGAAAAAAACACCAACTTTGTCTAAAAACCTCTCATGTTTAACTGTTTTCCACTTTTTCTTTGGTCGTTTTAGCCTTTTTGGCCAGGGTGAAGGGAGTATCTGCCATCAAACCAGAAGACAGCCGCATGTAACTACAACGGTGTTTGCTAGTTCACCTTACATGCATTAATGTAATAACGTGGTTAGCCTACTCAATGTAAATTATACACGAACATTAAGCTACTCATGCAGAGAAGAACGGCTGCTGCTGCCATCATCATCCGTCATCATTTCTGCTACACTGGCAGGGCTAGGGGCCAGGACTCTCCTCTTCGGGTTTTTGGGGGATGTTGCTAACTCCGGGTCCGATAACAGGCAACCCACCCGCAGTAGATGCGCTCGGTGTGAGGTCTTGCAGCAAGCTATCAAATACGGCGCATTTTTCGGCTTTTAAAAAAAACGCTATGCGTCTCCAGGTGTTTCATCGGATTCGAGGTGTTACCTCCTTTGACAGTATCACAGTATCAGCTTAAAGCACTTGTTGCAGGCTGCTGAGTTTGCATATTTTGCTGTGAAGTACAGCCAGACTTTTGACCGCTTCGCCTTGGGCATTTTTAATCTGTAGCTCTGCTCTAAAAGAACGTACGTACCTGGGCCCGCCTACTACTACTCGCAAACGTAAAATGATTGGCTAGAATTCAAAGTGTATGACATCTCAGGAAAAAAAAAGCACCGAAATAAAGCACCGAAATGTGCGCTGCTTTTCGGTCTGGTTACTACCGTTTATGTCAGAACCGGTGCCGGTACCCATCCCTAGTGGTGTGTTACTGCTACAGATATCTGACAGTCCTGACATGATACTGCTGACAAGTCTCAGTCTTGCCATGTTTACCGTTGGCTAACATTGTTAACAAACTGACAAGACAGATTATGTTTAGCCCTCGGTGCTTCTGAGGCTTTAGTTCACTTATAAATGCAGAGTGCAGTCTAGCTAGCAAAACTCAATACCTAGCCTAGCTTAAATGTAGCTGAAATTTAGCCTGACTTTGGACATAAAATGGTGGCAGAGTGGTAAAACAAACATCTAGAAAACTGTTTGGAATGACAAAAAAAATTCTGTCTACTCACTTCGTCCAAAATATTAAAACTATTAATGGCCTGTAATTTATATTTGCTAGACAACATATTGACTTCTCTTGACAAAAGGATGTGTAACAACTTTTTTTAACGAGTGGGTGCAGGAAGGTCCCTGTGACAGGTCATTTTGCCTTCCTAAAGAGACCATTGTCACAACTGATGCGGCTTAGAGCTAACCCTTAGAAAATGATACAACAGCCATTACAATAGCACATAAAGCACTCGTTCCATCCTGTAATCATCATTATATCAGACCAATCGCCATTATTGACTGTCAGAAATATGAGGTGAACAGGCTGTCATATAAGCATACTGCCAACCTGACCAGATGCTCTATAGGCTGAACCACAGCTGCTCGCTGGGATTATCTCATTTCCCACAAGCACACTAACACACTTCTTGGCCGACACATGCTGCCCTCCACTCAAATCACACACATGCAGAATTAAGAGAGGTGTCCAGTGTGAGTAATCTTGTCACGCGAGACAGATCAGTATATTGCAGACACATCTATCACACCTAAATGAATCACTCCCACAGCATTTCCCTGAGTCATACACACAGTGATAGAGAGCGAGCGAGTGCGAGTTCCCAATGTGCAGGAAAGAAGGGCGTCAATAAAAAAATGTCACTGATTGATCGCTTAAACATATGCTACTGAATTACTAAGGAGAAACATCCAGAGACAAACACACATAATAAAAAACACAGATTCAGAGTCTGTTTATTTTTTAATCCTGGCCCACTCATTACATACAGCCTTATAGCTGCAAGACTTCATTCAGTATGCATCTATCTGCACGCCAGAATTAGCCACCTTATATAAGTGTTACCCTAATTGCAGTTAAACAGTACTGCATTAGAAGCTGGCCTGAGCACACAAGGATAGGATGGGAGTGAAGATCAGGAGGACACTGCTACTGACCGCACTATTGCTTTTCAATAAGGAAGAGAAATGTAACAGTATAATTCACTTTGAAGAGGTTTTCTCTTGTAATACAGTCCTTGAGAGTCAACAAAAACAACCAATTTATTAACTTGAAATGCCCATCCCAGGCATTTCCTGGTGACTTATCATGTTTTGAAGTGGGACACGACCCAGTGACTCGGGAACGCAGGCTTTCTCATTGGAGGGTAGACGGTGAATGGGGTCACGGGATCCGTCGCAGATGGTGCAACCCCTCCTACGACCAAGCCCCGCACACCCCCGTGACCGACCCCGTCCCCCTCCTCCGATGCTGAAATCACGCTGCGTGCTAAAATGAAACCTTAATGGGAAGCTTCATGGGTTATTGATCGCGAGGGTTGACCATTTTATCATGTAGTTCAGCGGTTCTATTTTTTTCATAAAGGCCTGATTGCTTTTTTCCAGTCAGAGGAAGAAAGGTTTATTCGGCTGTTCACCGTGAAAAAAACGAATTTAAAAGCCGGGACACGTGCACGCAAACACGCACTGTCTACTTTTTCAACATCCTGTTTGTCTTTGACTAAACTCTTTTCTTTATGACTGTGGCTCTTTAGCTTCTAGCTCAAAAATCCCCCCCTCAAAAAAAATAAATCAACGCCTACTTGTGCTCCAAACGTTGCACTGTTGCAGGTGTTTATATACAAAACGGTAGACTTTGATACCAAATGACAAGTTTTATTTTCCCTTGACAGGCAATTTTACTTTTTCTAATTACAAGCCGGAGCCTGGAGGCAGCAAATATTCATTACTTGACAGCTAAAACTCTTATTACCGTGATTAAAAACAGAAGAGTTTTGCACATTGGGAATATATATTTCCATGTTCAATAAATCATCCTGTGGATGCTGAAAATCACGCTGTGACCCCCCTCCAGTAATTTTTGAAATGAGTAACAAATCCAGACGTGTTGGCAACACTATGTAGATAACAACTTTTAGCAGAGACTTTCACCTGAATTAACTCATTCTGGGGACTGAATCTAGGACCTATAGAGTGTGCCAAAGATGCTCCTATGAGTTTTAATGCTGATTGCTGACAGCCCAATCATCATCCCTTCTTTTCCCCTTGTCGTATTACTCAATCACCCTCCCCCATCCACTCTGCCATCTGCCAGGGTCCGACCAGAATGGGCGTTTGAAGGCTGATATCCACACTGAAGGTCTCAATGATTCGTGTGACGTTGACCACACTCCTCAGCTTACTGTGAACTCTGCAAAACAAGCATAAAATATTCACAGCAAATAGTTAGTATGAAATCTGTTCAACACGAAGAAGTGAAAAACTTAACATGTGGTTTCTCACAAAGAGTACATAAAACACTGTAGTTTCTTAGGTTGTAAAATGTGTTTTCACAGGAATCGTCACAAGCAGTAATATCTCAAGAAATGTGGACAAAGAAAGTGATATATTATTTTCATATGAACACATCATTCACACTCCTGAAGTCTGCATGGAAGCCGCAGAACCCTCTTTGTGATTGATTTTAAATGGCAACAAGCCAGCAACCACTTGCCAACTAGTTGGGGACTTCACATTTGTGGGGTTGCAGACCAGTCTCGCGGCCTGTGTTACTGAGGCATATTTACAGCCCGTTCTCACTCCTGACGCGTAATATACCAATGATTTTTCCGATCTCATAATATAGGAACGTGTTGGATTCCCGGAAGCATAATATACCGACAGTTTGTCACCTAGCATAAAATGTTATGCTTTGGAGTGAGAACGTGTTGATATTTAATGTTTTATGTAGACCAAGGGATCACCAGTAGGGCTGAAAAATCCATCAAACTGGCAAAAACTGCAGTTCCTCTTATGGCCACTTGAGGCTGGCAACAAAAGAATAATTTGACCCCTGTCATGGCCTGGGTCTGTTGACCCAGAGCTCATGTATTTTTGGTATGTTTTTCAGTATGTTATGTTTTTGGTGGTTTTCTCTCCCTTTGTCCTTTCTCCCTGTGTTCTCCCGGAAGTTTTGGGGTCGCTGAGGGGACGGCGACCCGGAAGTGTTTCCGCATTGGAGGCTGCCCCACCTGCCGCTCATTAGCCTTCACCAGCTGCAGCTGATGGCCTCATGAGCAGCGTCTTATTTAAGAAGGTGGCGGAGCTCCAGTCGGCGCGGGATTATACTCCCGACTCAAGTCGAAACTGAGTCGGGAGTCAGGAACGTCGTCATGAGGGGAAATCACGGAGTGGAATCGGGTTTTTGGAGTTGTCACCTTTTTCACTGTTATGGACACGTGCACTGTGTGGGATTCATAGGGGAATCGCCACAGGAGTCACAGTGCCAGAATTGTATATAGTTGTTGTTTCTGTCCGCTCACTACAAATAAATCCACTATCCTTCACTAGAGTCTCGCGTTTGGGCCCTACTTTCTCTACAACTCCACGGTCTGCCATCGCAGCCCGTGACAACCCCGACATATTCCCAGTTTAAAGTGCTTTGTTGCATCACAGCCTGGGATGACACACGGTTCTGGCCTGTAAGGGTAGTTTACAGTCTATGGGTGAACATTTTTCTAACCTATCCATACTGATACAATAGTTAGAGGCAGAGTCGTTATGATTGACAGGTGTCCCAATGTAGGCATCTGTAGCTGCTATCTGTCTGTTAGGTCTTATCTCTATTAAGTGAGACACTGAACTGGATCTCTCATCCGTGTCTGTGGTGTCAGTGCCTTCTGGAGCATGTCTAATGAAAATATCTGGCAAAAAAACACTGCTTGCTAGTTGGTACAGCCTGCCCAAGAAGTTTGGTGGGTAAAAATCAAATATTTTGCTAGATACTACTTAGCACTAATGGCAGATATGCATGTCTGTGTATGCACTTGTATAATTTATGACTGTACCTTGCTAACCTAGCCTTCTACCGTTAGCTGAAAACTTAGCACTCCAAATCTGGTTCCAACAACCAATGCGTCTATCAATGAAAACATTAACTTTGAGGTTTCAAAACAAAAAAGTCCCAAACCAATGAGTAACACCACACTGGCTATTTCCATCTTTTATATAGAGTCTATGATTTTAGCCTACCAGTCAGTGATAATATACAAGTTTTTGCTGTACCAGCTGCATTCACAATAATTCAGATAATGAAACTGAACAATTAGAGAATGACCAGTTACATCACCACACCGTCATCGAGCAGAGACAAACTGTTAGCAAGCTAATGCTTCCTCTGATGCCGTGACAAAAAGCTAGCTATATTGTTTCTGACATGCAGGTTGTAGCAAAAAACCCTTAGCAACTGCTGAGTAGATTATTTTTGCCCTCAAGACACATGAGGATTGTGAACATGAGTGATGACCCAGCATTCCAACTTGTGTAATGAATAAAGGCAAGCCTATACACTCACTTATAGCCAGGCAAGTTAGAAATACCACTTTGTTAGTTTTTGCAAGGAGCCGTTGAGGCATTAATCTTCACGATTATCGACTGTTTTGTATAGAAATTCCAACAAAAGCCTCAGTGGATACTATAATTCTCTGCCTTGATGATTACTTCAACAAAAAAAATGCAAATTACGCCAGAAGTGCTAAAAGTCTTAAACATGCTTGTGAAACCTTTAACAATGCTGGTCTGTGCTCATCGGCAGCTCTTCTACAACAGTGAATTTAGGTGGCTACAGGATTAGTGTTTAATCACAATTATGAACTTTGAGTGGCGTGCTACCAGGCTAAGTACTACACTGATGCTAACACTGGTCAAAACGGGAGTCGTTTTCAGATATATTTGATTAGTTTAACAACTGCATCACTGAAAAACAGAAAATGGGAATTTCTAGAGAGAAAAAAAAAGAGTCTTTAGTTAAACTCTGGAAGCCTCTCCTCTATGTCAAGAGATCCGTTTCAACCCAGCATTTGACTCGGTTGTCACATGTTTGCAGAAGACTTTCGCAGAGAGCCCACAACATGGGAACCTTTGGATTGTGGACTCTTTCTCTGCGGATCCAGTTTTACAAGACAAAGATCTATGAGAAAACGACAGCCTGCAGCTTATACAAGCTGACCCTGCTTTACTCTGGATACTGGCTGCCAGTCAATATCCCTCTCTGTCAGAACAGGCAATCACTTCTCTTCTTTTTGTTTCCTCACCACCTATTTATGTGAGTCATACTTTTCCATTGTGACTGTCAAAAAAAGGAGCAAATTGACAGCAACTTTGAAAGCTACTCTGTGTATCAGCACATTACACCACAACATGATCCCATTACATGACAGAAGCAAACTCAAGTGTTTTACTGTGGGAAATATTTTTTTGTTATGTTTTTCTTACTTTTGGGAAGGTGGTCTTTAGAAATCTTTGATGTTTTTAACAGACCCTCATTTGATTCACAGGACTATTGTGGTGAACTGGTGTAAATATAAAAACTAAATTGCTGTAAACCAGGGTTTGCATCTAAAACGTAATATGTTTGTCCATAGCAAGCTTTTCCACTGTTTTTATTTCCATCTCACGTCGGCAGATGGGGTTGTCATGGGGTCGGCCAAGTTTTTAATCACAACACCCAAGTGTGGAGCTTTGGGATCTCTGTACTATAAGAACAATATGCAGCGTATGTTTAAAGAGGTGCAATATGATGGCCTCTGATGCTTTTAAGCTTAAGCATGGGCTGCTGAGCTACTTTCATGTAATGGCATGTTTAATATCTATCCTCACCTGGGTGTGTGTTGAGTCTGCTTTCTGTTATGTAGTGGACAAGCACAATGCTTTCTGGGATTACAAAAGGATTACACAAGAAAGTGAGTTTCTTTATTAAATGCTCCCTGCTCTCTCTAAGGGCAGTTCAAACAGAAAGAAACAGCATATAAGGTGTATTAACATTACAAAGACCAATAAAAATGTCATAAAGTCAATAGATTAATAAATAAATAATGTAAAAGTGTCCCTCAAAGGTCTCAGTGAAATCTACAAACAACCTTTGGGTCTTTATCTTCGGCTGTTCATAACTGTATAAATGTATGTTGAACATCCTACTGAAATTTTCTGAAAACCTGGCCTCTGATTTTTAAATAGATTTTTAAATGAGCAGTAGATAGATAGACATATGGATAGTTAGATAGATTACAATGTTAGATAGTGCAGGAATTTATATATTTACAACAGCTATAAAAAATAAAGAAAGTTAAGTTAGCTACAGGGAGGAGGCCCCGGGGCAGACCCAGGACACGCTGGAGAGATTATATCTCTCGGCTGGCCTGGGAACGCCTTGGTATTCCCCCGGATAAGCTGGAGGAGGTGGCTGGGGAGAGGGAGGTCTGGGCCTCTTTGCTTAGGCTGCTGCCCCCGCGACCCGGCCCCGGACAAAGCGGATGAAAATGGATGGATGGATGGATGGATGGATGGAAGTTAGCTACAAACAATGTAGCTAATGTAGCTATGTTAAACAGCTGACTTTTAGGCTGACTTTAAGGCTTGTACCAGTCAGGTTAACATTTGAGAACAGTTTAATACTTAAGTGCTGTTAAAATGAGAGCTTCATTGAACTCTGAAATACCTCTTAAAGTGTTGCTCAGCATTATGAACATTGTTAGCGTTAGCATTAGCAAAGCTGTGCACCTCTCCGTTTGCAGTCGTGCTGTGTGAAATTATGTGTCACCTCAAGCGGGTAAAGACGCCACAATGTTGTTGCAAAGGACTATCTTTTTACGAAATTAATCTTATTATCGATTAATATCAGAGTATCGATTTTTTTGACAACCCTCTTTTGCATGCCTAAATGCTTTGAGTTGTTGCCATGTGATTGGCTGAATAGATGTGCTGGAGAGTAGCGGAGCTGACCGAAGAGCGTGGCTAATAATTATGCTGCAAAAACATAACCTGTATGTATCATGACAGCACAGAACTGCAGTACCAGAGTCCAGTTGCTAAAGGGATAGGTCTGAAGTCCAGACCCATCACCAAATGAAAACCTACTGGCACATTAAGAAAAATACATTAAGCAACTAAGTAGCTAAAATTTGTCTTTTAGCCACAGGATCCACACTTTTTTGTATAATTGGTTATACTTTTCTGCATTAAACCCTCCCTCCTTTCCTTGTGCTAAATTGCAACACTCTGTTTTCCACTTTATTTCGAGAGCACCGTCATGGACGACCCGGGTGAAGGATGCTACTAAACTGTGTCATCAGTATTCAGTCTAAGCGTTTCCCAAAGACAAAACTGACTGTGGTACTGATCAATTTCCCAATAAATATGTGCTCAATCAAAGCGCCGCATATCCATCATACGAGAGACAGTGACACGCTGATGAATGATTTTTAATAAAAAGACCAACACCAGCAGACTTATTCGTCACTCCAAGACTCTCCCCCACCACTCAAAAATCATTTGCACCCAAGTGTAAAGCTCTGCTGCCCCCTTCCATCATCTCCACCCGCCGCTCCACTCCTTCTCTTCTCATATCCTTTCCTCTTGCTTTACTGGTCTCTCCCGAAGCTAAACCCTTATCATAGTAACCATCATCATCCCCTTCACAGACCCCGCCCTCGTTCCCATTTCTATCTTCAGTGGAGAATGTCGATCTGATTATGGCATTTGATCTGCCCCGAACAAACAAGTACAGCAGGAGGTTGTATGCACTTTTGTTTTGTTTTTTTCATCAAGTAAAGTGCTCTTTAAAGAGCAGAATGAATAACATTGGGACATGGTCTGCTTATAGTAAAACATAAGAACCTTACCAGGAAGCATAACCTCGCTAACATCCAAACTCCAGGGACTTGATGATAAGTCTCTAATCCTCTGTTTATGTATGTGGCTTCAATCAGGTCGCAGTGGTGAGAGTGTTTGTTTGTGTGTGATACAATGTGTCTGAATCTGATAGAATTTGAGTCACCCTGCCTGGACATGGGGGAATATTTACGGGGGAGGGGGGGGAATGCACGTGCTCAGAGACAGAAACACAAACAGGTGTTCTGTTCAAAACTTTCTTTGCGTGCAAAATCTGAAGCAGGAAAGGAAAATGTTAAAAAAAAGAAAAAAGTCAAAGACAAATAACAAACAGCTGAAGCTGATTCTGTTATAGTTTGGATTGGGGACAGATTACTGGAATATTAGGATGGGATTAACCGGCCAGGTTAAGCTTTTTGATCGTCAAATAAATATGGCTTAGGAGCCGCAGACGAGCTGATGTCACATGGAATTAATCCATCCATGATTTTGCTATGATTTGGAAACTCTTGGGTAATCCACTCATGAATTTAATATGCTGTCAGCGTGGTGGGGCTGTGTGTTTGTGTGTGGAAGTGACTGGTGTCTGAACATGTGTGCATATGAATCACTTTTAACACAAGTGGCTCTGTGTGGAAAACAAACCCATTTTACAGACTGCATCAGGGGTGGCTGGTTAATGCGGGGGCCGCTGACCTCTTTCATTTATACAGACAAAAACAGGCTACTTAAACATGATCAACATATATTACTTATAGCATGTATAATTATGAAATAAGCCTTGGTTTTCAAATACATTTGTTAAAATAGTTTTTTAATCATATTTACTCTTCCAGCCACGATAACTAGTGATCAGACTGCAAGGACCTCTGGCCTTGAACAACACGCACTGTACCCGGCCCCCATGGTGCCTCCTGCAGGTGTTTGTGCCCAGCCAGCCCGTTCTCACTCCCAACGCATAATATACCGACAGTTTGTCACGTCTCGAGTTGTCCATGGGAAAGCGAAAGGTGACCTTCCGCGTTCTTATGCTACGCGCCAGACTGTGGATGAAACCGAACAGAATGATGCTCCCACGGTAACACACGTTCCAGCCGTGTATTCCAGCCCTAACGCTAGCATTAACGCTAACCTTAACCACCATATTAATCATGTTAGATAGTGTTTTCCAAAGCGATTTAAGTAAAATGAACGTACGTGTGTAGATTCATTAAAAACGGTTCTCATGTTTCCTCATTTTTCCGAACTCGTAATATAGGGACATCTTGGGTGGCCAGAAGCATAATATACCAATGATTTGTCACCTAGGGTAAAACTTTATGCTTTGGGAGTGATAACGTGTTGGCTAAGCAAGGCCCCATGGGCTCTCCCTTAAGCACCCTACCCAGGCCTGGCTCCAGGGTGGAGCCCTAGGCTACGTCCACACTAATGCGTTTTTGTTTGAAAAGGCATCGTTTTTGGCCTCCTGTCCACACTGAGACGGCATTTTCCCCAAAGAAAAACGAGCGTTTTGAAAACGCTCTCGAAAACACATACATTTGAAGACGGTACTTTCGCGTCGCAGTGTGGACAGCGAAAACGGAGACTTTCGGAAACGATGATGCATTTTAGTCATGTGATGCAGTCATGTGACCATGAGAGCATACCGGAGAGCATTATACAGCAGTTGTTTTGTTTGCTCTCAATTCTGACAGCGCATTAAAGATTAATATCAGTCTGTACATGCTCCAGATAGCTTTTTTTTTCCAATTCTTTAATTCTCACTCACTTTTGCAACTTTGTACTTTTGTGTTACTCGCAGCAACAACTCCACCTCATTGTTGGTCCATTTAAAAAACTCGGTGCTTTTCCTCAACATTTTGCCGCGAGGTTTCATCTTCTTGCGTTTCACGCATGCGCAGTACTGGAACGTAAGCATTTTCGGCCGTTTCAATGTGGACGCACAACTCTGTAAAAACGACTGAAAACACTAGTTTTCAAATCTATTTGAGCTAGTGTGGACGTAGCCCTAGTAACCCTATCCCAGGCAGGCTAGACTGTCCCCCTTAGTTTACCTCTCGCAGGCGTCACCTGAATCACTTTTCATCTAATACCTCGCCCAGGACCAATTTGGCAAAAACCTCCAGACAGCATAGCCTAAGTAATATACAACCAATTTAGTCACATTTATACAGCACGTTTCTAGTCTTACTGGCTACCAAAGTACTTTAGAGTACAATAAAGGTAGGCAGATTGATACTATTGCGATAGAATCAATACTTTCTTTCTATGCTTTAAGTATTTGGAAATCAAACATGCACAGGAAAAGCTGAAAGTTGTGTTTTAACTAATCAGTGATGGAAAGTAAAACTCACTGGTCATTAAAATGTGTTCAGAATATTCAAACTGATGCATCATCCCATACATCATGACTGACTGCTCATAAGTATCAACAACTCACCCATTTTATCTACCTCACATCCATGACCAGTTTAGAACCTGAACTAAGCTAATAGCATATCTTTGGGAGGAAGCAGGAGTTTCCAAGAACACCACACAGTCACAGGGAGAACATGAAAACCCCACACAGCGAGGTCCCAGTCGGGGTTCAAACCAGTAACCTTCTTGCTGGGCAGTGACAGCACCACCACCACCCTGCCCAGCTTGCAAGTTTAACCAGTTTGATAGCTAACAGTGAAATGTCACATGGTTGCAAAATCTGGCCCTTCACTTACACAATATATCTATGTTAGAGAAGCAGACGGTTCAAATGAGGGATAAATTCATTTTAAATGTGAAAGGACAGAGCCGTGAGGTTACTGAACAACTCAAAGTACACATGAGCAAGTAAGTGTGTCTGTAGCTCTGTATAATGTAATGTTTATTTTCTGGGCAATTGAAAGGCTAATCCAGCTGTAATTTCAACATTCTGTAAGTGTGACTCAGTTCAGTCTATTTGTTTTTCTGTCTGTTCGTGGATGACAGAGGATATCTGTGAGCGATAGAGAGGTGTGTGTGTGTGTAATAAATAGGAGGGATGCTGATGTGCGTGCCCGCTGGCTGTAAATGATTACGTGTATCTCATTTTTTAATGTTTTCTGTGTATGCGTGAGTGTACATGGGAGGGGTGTGTTTTTGTTTTTCTATATTCACATCTGTGTCAAAGCTCCCCCCCACCAACATACACAGATACCAGCTCCGAGCTCCAAAATCCCCTGAAAGCTTTTGATCCTGCACAAATGTGGAACTCCTCATTCTCTCTCCTTTTTCCTCCCCTCTCTCCCTCTGTTTCTCTCACACACACACTGTCTGCCTCTTTCTCCAAAGCAGCATTAAAACTCACTCGTGTCCACGTCTCTCCTGACTGAGGAAGTGCTCACTGCTTACTGCACCTATATCGCAAAAAAATCATGGACAGATCGCGGCTGGCTAGGGTAAGGCTCTGCAAGATGCCCAAGTGTATTTGTGACAACTGCCTCGTCTAACGCCAGCGTTCCCCCATCTTCAAAAAGAGACCTAAAAGAAACACATGGGAGTGCAGGGGGTGGGAGGAGACCGGCACTTGGCCTATAGTCCCCTCGGAGACTCATCCTTCATCCCGCTACCGCATCCCAACAGTTTCAGTGTGCACCGTGCATGCATTCCTAATAATGATGAAAGTGACTGAGGGCTGACCTAAAAATGTCACTACAGGAAATTGGGGGGGAGGGGGGGGGGGGGGGGCAGACAGTTAGTCGAAGCAAAACAGAAACAAAGCAGGTGAATATTAAAGTGTAGTGGGATTGGGGGAGTAGAAGGAAAAATGTGATGGCATTAAAGTTTTTTTCTTTTCCTCCAGCAAATTATCTTCCTTGTGTGCACTTGGGACACAGTCAGGGAGCAAAAAAGCCCCCCCTCCCACACACACACACACACACACGCACCCCTCCTCACGCGCTCATACATATATTACACATTTGCTAGAGCGAATTTTTCTTTTGCTGACTTTACATTTAAATGAGAGAGGGGGATTATCCTAATGTCTGACGCTTAGGGCACAAGTGTGGCATGCACACCCCCTCCGCATGTGCAGAACGGGACGCCGGTTGTTCCTTTTGTTGCCATGGCGACAGACGGCCAATGAAAGCACAGCGGGGTAAATCTTGAGTCAAAACATTTGGCGCGTTTTGAGCAAGGTAAGGAGGGTAAAAGGTTTTAATCTTTTTTGGGGGGTGGGAGGAGGGGGGGTTGTTTCAAGTTTTATTGGCAGTGTGAGCAAGATTGGGGCGGGGAGGGGGTGTACATGCACATCCAGATACTCACAGCCCGGCCCTATCTCCACCTCAGCCCCCCGCCCCCAACCCCCGCCTCTCTCTCACTCCTCACTTCTTTCTCTTCCTTTCTCAGGCAGAGAGATGGAGCAGAAAGTGGCGTGTAATTACATCCTAATCTTTGGCTGGTATCTGCTCTGCTACAGGGGCTGTTAGTACAGAGAGCTGTCAGGGACACACTAACACACAGAAACACACACCTCCAGAGATTGTGTCCAGAAGTCTACACATTAAATCTGTGCTTAAATGGCTGTGTGTGTGAAGTCACCGCTCGACTGATAGAGGAGCGTGTTCTAAGAGACAGATGGGCGGCTGATTTGACTCCAGCATGTATGTATGGATGCATTTGGTTATATAATTGTACTTTTGACATACAGCAACTCTGCCTCAGTTTTATAAAGGAAAAAAACCTGATGTCCTCTACATTTGCGATGTGCACACGCTCATTTTCTAAGTCATCGAATCATCTAAGTCGAGCGAGTGATCTCATAGTCCAAAGTGGTCATTCAGTGAGGCTGTTCGTACGTCTTCCATGCAGACGAGGAAATGCAACCAGTCTCCACACACATCCAGGCCAGCCGGCGCATCATATCGCGCTTCCCCCAAGCCCTGACGATATATATACACGGTTCTACAGCTGAGGGGTCTTGCATTATACATGCAAAGCTAATTTGTTGTGCACACACATGCAGCACGGAGTCAGTCACAAAAACACACGCATGAAAACATGCACTTAACTCCATTTAAAGTGCACGGAAGTTGTTAAAAGTAGGCCAGGGCTTGCCGAGGCCGGAGAGTGTAAACAAGTCCTGATCAGTTTGGTTCCATTCCAGTGGAAGGACTCTGAATTAAACATAACATACACTAGATCTGTTTATCCAGGGGCCAGGCACAGACCTCGGGCTATGTTCAATCAATCTGGCTGCAGATTAAATCAAAGGGTCGCTCTGCATATACAGTACTGCTGCTTATACTGCCAGGTAAACTACCATGGGGGGGAGTGTATTTTATCTGGGAAGTGCATCAAGATGTCAACATGTGTACATTTGTTAATTGGCATTCTGAAGCGGCATTGACTTTATAATGAATGCAGTGCAAGGCTGAAAGCAGGCTCGAGCACGAAAGCTGGAGCTTTTTTGTTTCCTTTTGCTCGACACATTATTTTATGTTTGAGTAATGCACGCACATTTCTCAGTTGTTTTGTAACTCCTGCTCAGTAAGCAGCTTAACGTGCACTAAAGTGATTCATTAACACGTTCCCCCTCAGGAGTTATCGCGGCGTAATTAAGGCAGGTCGCAGCTTATCTGTTGACCAACAGGTCCATTGTCGCTATCCGGCTTTGTTAAATAAGGATCAGGACCAAAACATATTAAATACAGCTTGCAATCAACTAGTGGTAAGAAAATTGGTTGAAGTACTTGGTATTAAGTAAAGTTAATAGTTTAGTGCTTTGACCGTCAAATCATTTTAAAGATGATTTAAAATGCAGAAACACACAAGTGTGAGCAGCAAAAGAAATCATGCATGGATTGCATATGGCTGCTTCAGTTACAGTGCCCAGGTGCCGTTTGTAATGCGTGAGTGTCATTTGGAATGGAGCCACCGTTAATGACATTAGCATTTGTGCTTTTCTTACTGTGACAGCTCTAAATGGCTTTGCCATGGAAAGACATCTCATGTCAGGAGGCTCAAATGAACTGAATAATTACCGCTACTGAATCAAAAATCACAATTTCAGAGTGCTATTTTAAAGTCGCAGGATTCTAATTAAGCTGCGGCCCGCTCGTTAACGACAGATGCTCTGTGGCCGCACATTTACTCAGCTGTAGGTAATTAACATGAACTGCAGTAGGTGATCAACCAGGCTCGTGGCTAGCAAAGAGCTGTCTCTAATCACCAAAAAACAAAGGAGAGATTACAGTTAACCATTACTTTAGAAGACAGATTCAGTGAACTTAAAATTGATACAAGTAGCTGAGCTGAAGCAGGAAAATATTCGTTGGATACAGGGTTGGGTGATATGGGTGCTTTTCCATTGGCAAATACCCCCCAAAACCGTTATTTTTTTCTTGGTCGCAATGTAACGGCTGTTCAATTTTCATAAAATAATAAACATTTCTAGTAATTACTGCTATAACACAGAGTTTGGAGCACAAACTTCTAGACATTTCAAATTTTTAAGACAACCCATACGGTAAAAAAATACATTTTTCCTGGCCAAAATATATTTCAAATATATGGTAAATATATTTTGTATTTGTGATGCTCCAAAAAAATATATTTTTGAAATTGAAAATATATTTCTTTCAAACCAAAATACATTTCAAAACATATTTTAGGGTGAAGAAAATACATTTCCAACCTTACAGTAGAATGTATATCAAAGTATCCTTTATTTAAAATATATTTAGTGCAATAATGATGATAATGATAACAATACTAAAAGTAACATGTTTTATGCACATCTGCAAAAAACAGTTGGATTCAAACAAAACAGAGTCAAAGGTCTATCACGAATTAGGTTGTTTATTCATTTGCTTACAGTATTTCACATTACACAATATCTCACTATAATGTAGCGTTCATTGACTTTGAAATTATCTGTCAGTGATACAGTAAACAAGATACAACAACTGCTATGTACACTTTAGTTTTTGACAATATATACAATTTAGTACTTAAAGGAACACACTCCACTGTTTTGGAAATAGGCTCATTCTCCATCTCCCTCAGAGTTAAAAATGCAGCGTCTTCTTTCTAGATCCGTACGTTAATAGGGCTCTGGAGCGTGATCTTACGGGATGGGGCGTAGCCAGGATTTTTGGTCAAGGCGCCATATTAGCAGGCCAAACAAATGCTTGCTATGTGGTCGGTTGTAATGTTAGATTGCACTACCGACAAAGGAATAAGCTTGAAAACAGGCTCTCTTTTCATTGTTTCCTCACCTGGAAACATCATGAGGGAGCTTATGTGTTGGATGTTACCAAAAGAAGGCGTCTAGCCTGGATAGCAGCTGCGAGACGAGCTGATATTCAGTTCTCTACCAGCCACAGATATCTGTTGGTGTGCTCCAGTATTTTCATTCAGGTAAGTTCTAAATAAGTTCATATTATTATTTATAGCCTGTTAATTTTATTTTCAATAGCACAAACTTAGAACAAACATGCAGAACTACCTTCTATTTATAGAGTTGCTAATTATTTGGCATTATTGCAACAAACCAGCCTATGAAATGAATGAAACAAATCCTGACTGGGTTCCAACACTACACATGGGGCACTACGAAATCCCTGCTTCAAACTACATGCTACATACCACCATGCCAATCAGATTACTTCTTCCATGTGAGGGTAAAAAGGTGACCTTCCTGGATAAGATGGCAAAGGTTTGCTGCGTTTTGGTGAACATGTGCCCCAGTGTGGTAGTAAAACCAGGGAAAAATGCTCTTGTTAAATACTTTTAAGTCTTGTGCTGTTTATGTAGTGATAAGTTTTCAAAAGACACAGTAAATTACAGAATGCTAGTAGTGGGTGATATTATACAAATGCTGTCATGATTTTATGTGAACATTTTGTCATTTGTAAACTATACATAACATTTTTTCTACATTGTAACTGATGTGATGTTCGACAAAGTGCTTTTAATTAAAAATAGGCAAACATTTCTTTGTTTCTTTATTCAACTTTTGAACAGTGGTATTTAGTAAGTACATATTCAGTAAATGCAAAGTATTTACATGGCCCCTAAATTAAAACATTATGGGTTATTCAGAACAGAACTATGCTTGGAAAAATATTGTCCCATCAGTTGATCCAACTCCTCCACAGTAGCAGGTGGAACTTTTCTTTTTTGAGGATGGCTTCTTTTACCTGTCACAACGAATGGTCTGTTTATGTTTTGATCAAGAACCTTTTTTTTGGGCAGCTGAAGAGGAGAAGTCTATCTTATGGCCAACCTCTGGCTGTATCTTGGTCATATTACCCAGCAAAACCCAGTATGCAGGTTCATCTGTAACAGTCCTTGTGCCACAGATCCTCACTGTTGCTTCTACATTAAACAGAAGAGCAGTGACATGGCTGCAAGTCTCCACGACTCTAGCCATACAGCTGCAGTGGGCGGCTTCAACCTTCCCTGTGATGCTCACAATGACCTGTGGCTGCAATGCTGCAATTCAGTCTTTAAGAGTGCAGGACCTAAAACACACACAGACAAAGTTCATTTAAAGACAAGAACTTTAATAAGCCAAGTCCGACACAAATGTGTTTTATTTACTTTCAAATCCATTTATCATAAATGTAACAAATAAAGTGTTTTTATGTATCCATCTATAGAACTCTGCATGTTATATTCTAAATCTGCATGTTTCTTTTTAGAAACCTATCAGCAAAAAATGAACCTAAAGTATGTAATGCAAGGATGTAATCACTTTCAAGCGGGAGAAAACATAAAGTTCGACTTTAAGTGACAACTATGGACACCTAATATGACAAGCAGATTCTGCAGGTCATTAATCAATGTATAAAACTAAAACAGAATGTATTTTTAGTGACACAAGACACAAACAAGGAAGCAAGATGTGTAATTAGGATTATTTATAATAAATATGAATTAATTAGGGCAATTTCTTTAACCATAAAGAATAACTAAATCCTTCAGGACAATGTCACATCAATGCACTGAACTCACTATGTTATCCCTCTAACAGAGCCTCTACATGTTCTCACTGTAATTTCCCCCTCACGAATGAATTTTTGCTAGCACTAATTTGAATGTTGGGGGGAATCAAACGCATTTTACTCGCAGTACTCAAGCTGACTTACCTTTGCTTGAATGACGGCGTACTCACAACGTGGAGGCTTAAAAATAGCCAAATCTTGTACCCAGTCCTTGGTGAATTGGATGTGCGCCTCCAGAGATTTATAATTGCGAAATTGGTGCGCCGTGTATGCTCTGACTCCACAGACAAGGTATGAGAGTAGATCATGCTAAGTCAATAGCGGTTTGGTCTTCAGGGTTTCTACTCCACGGCTATATTTCATACGGGTCCACATTTCAACAATCAAGTACCGTCTCTTTGCATCTGGACAGAATCTGTCTCTATACCGTCATTTTCTTTTGAGCTACGTTTCAGAATGGTTCGTAGCAATCTTGTTTTGATTCGTGACCTGCCAAGATGGTGCTGCGCTCCCACAATGCATTGCGACATTACGTCAACTCAAAGCCCTTTGCGTGCAGGAGTGTATGCGCATGCGCATTGCCACGGTGGTTTAAAAAATAAAGATATAATGAAAAGTAATTAATAAAAATTAAATATTTAAACATTCCCACAAATGTGCAATGAACGTGCAAAAACTCTCTTTAGTAGTTGTTGCTGTTTCTTTCTTTCTTCTTCTTTTTTTTTTTTTTTTGAAAAATAACGACGTCTCTGAGGCGCGAAATCTGACAGCGAGAGGAACGGCCGGGTACAGGAGACAGGAAGAAACAAGCCGATTATGTTCGCGTTAATTAAGTGGTTGGAAGATGTAAAATTCTCAATTCTGCCAACTGAACATATACGAGATTTTAATGAGGATGAATAATTAGCCGGCATGGAGGAAACGGACCTTTATTTCGTGGAGTGGCGACAAGAAGCCAAGGCGGGTGGCCAGTCTAAGAAGCCTCCATCATCAAGCTAGCAGGTGCCTTTTCCCATATAATATTACTTTATTCTCGTGTATTTGGAACGGAAGCGTAGAGCTGCCACCCAGGCAAAAGAGAAATATAAGTATATCACGTTATAACGTGAAAAGTTTATCGTTCTAACAATATACTATCATGTTTGAACAACATGTTTGAACAACATTGTACGAAAAATGTACATAATTATCACGTCCGTACAATATTGTGCGAACGTGACAATTATGTATATTATAATAACGTGATATTATATTATACAAACATGAAAAGCATAATGTTAGAACAATAAACATTTCACGTCATAACGTGATACAGCTCTATTTTTCTTTTGCCTGGGTGGCAGCTCCACGCTTCCATAATTTGGTAATCAAAATATGTAACTTAATTAATTTTATTGTGACGTACTTTTGCCTTTTCTTATTATTCTGCCTTCTCAATAACTATCAAAGCCTATTCACATTTAATTTGGCTTTCACAGAAATCCTACCTCTCCTTCTGGCTACAGAGTACTTACCAAGGTTAGAAACAAAGAACAGTTATGCTTTATTAATGTTCGCTAATTACAATGTTCCACATTTCCTTGCTTTTTAAGTCATTTTTAGGCTTTTTAGAGTTTTTGTTTTTTATTTTTTTAGCAGTAATGTTTCTGCCTATTTATTTCAGCCCATGAAATCGAATGCAGATCTTCCTAATGTGAGATTTACATAAATGTAAGTAATTTTGTTTGTCATTGTCATTAATGTTGTTGCTGTTCTTGTTTTTGTGCAGTTTGCAATCATATAAACCTAGCAAGCATCAGTCAGCACAGTGACTAACCTAAACAGATTCTTGCTTTATTCACATATATTATATGTAATTATATATACCTGCACATTGTACCTAGGGTTGCAGCCACTTGGCCCCACCCCATTGTTGTGACAGCCCTGATTGTGCTTATACACTGCATCTGAACAGGGAACAGTCTGCCACATTAATGTATTTTTAAGTGACTTGTTTGTAATACATGAATTTGTTTTTTACAGATGTCAAAGTCTCAACCTCATGCTGCCCTCCCCCATCCTCCTAAAGTAAGTATTTGTTGTTGTAGTTTTTTATGCGGTGTCTGTGTCACATGCTAATCATAATTATTGAAATAACTGTTTTCTAACAGATTTTCCAAAACACTAGTTATGTTTGTTGTCATTCAGACCAATACTACTGCTTAGACATTGTTTAGTGGTCATGCATGTTTGACAAGCTCGTTATGATACCAAAACAGTAGGCCTATCACAATAATCGATATATCGACTTAACACACAATACATGTACATGACCTCAATAATTGTTGATGATGTAATTTATCCGCCATTATATTTACAAAAATAAAATATAATGATAACAAAACAATAACATTAAATAACATTGTTTTCTATTTGTTAGAAAATTTACTATTTATTCAAGTTTTTAAGGTATCTAATATTTTGATTCCTAATTTCAATGATCTAAATACTTTAAGAATTAGATGTTGGTTTGTCAATTGAAAGTGTGTAGATCTTGCATTATTATGGTGTTATATTATGATTATACATTCAAAGACATAAAATGGTCTTAAAATGACAATGACATAACTTGTCGCAATTGTTTATGGGGCAATATACCGACCAACAAAAAGTCGCTATCGTAACAGGCCTTCAAAACAGACGGTTTTATGATTGATAAATTCAAAAAATAAATACATTTAATTTCTCTGAGATTCTCTAATATTCAGTTACAGTTCACAACACAGTTAACCGTACATGCAGTATTATACTGTAAATATAAATCTCTGCATTTAGCATCCCACTAGAAGCGTCACAGTTACTGCCTCTTTTTTTTTTTTTTTTTTTTTTTTTTTTTTTACAAATACCTGTACTATCATTAACACATTTACTGTTTTACTTTTAGCCTGTGGATACAAATGCAGATTTCCTTAATGTAAGTTGTGAATTTTAATTACATCATGTTATTTTTATTATTATTTATTTATTTATTTAGTTATTTTATTTTACATTCAAATATTTCAAGCTTCTTGGTTAAAGAAGCTTGATTGCTAGTAGGTAAAGAATAGTTCACCTATAATTCATATTCCCAATTAATTTCTCACCTCTGATTGAATGCCTTTGTTTTCCTTTTGACTATAACAAAACATTTTTGCTGGATATATATGGTGAATTTATATGCATAGATACAGTCGTAGTGCTTGACACATGCAAACAGCAGTAGATGTACTAAAAAGGAAATAATTACAATCATGATGTTGATTGCTGATGTCAGTATATATATTTTAGAGGAATGTTTTGTTTTTCACCCAAAATGAACTATATTGCTTCAGAAGAGATTTATTACCCTACCGGACTCTTATATATTGTTCTGTTTTTTGTTTGTTTTTGTTATTTTCAGGTTCAATGGTGCGTGTTCTTCTAATGGCCGCCTTCCCACTGGAGGTTTTGATCCACAGCAATTTAAAAGGTAATCAGCTTTGAAAGTCAGTTCAAATGGTTAGCTAATAGTACTTTAAAAAGCCTACAACTCTGTCACCAGTTTCTTTACCAAAAATTACCCATAAAAGTATCGCTCAATAGCATATATTGTAGTTCAAATGTTTAGTTGTACAAATATCAAATTTTTGGAAATCTAAAACTAGTCAAACACTCAAATGTTCATGCTTTTTATAGGAGGACAGAGCAAAACGGACATCGGCGCAGAGTGAAGAACTGCCCTTGATAAGGACACTATGACAGCCATATATAGTAAGTGAAGACTTTCTGTGTATCTAAAATTGCATACAGCACAAGTAACTTACTTTGCAACCATTAAAATAGGTTGTAAAGTAAGTTACCAATACAAATAGGTGATGATGCATTGTAGTGGTTGGTCTCAGACAAAGAAGGTCAACAGATTTATGAATGCTGGAAGGTAAGGAGAGACGACCAAAAGGGGTGTTAGCATTACTGTAATGTGAACTGGATAGACTTCCCATCTAGGAAAAAAAAGAGGTAAAATTATGCGTAAAATATATCTGTATTAATATCTGTATCTATATAAACAGAAATATCTGTTTGCTAAATGAAGCCAGCTAACATAAATCACATTTTTATTTTAACTCTGATAAAAGTAATAGAACTGTGACTTTTGTTTGTTACAGTGGCGGTAAGGAAGGGGTTTCCCAGCGTGTCCAGAAGGGCTTTGAGGATTGCCGTGAAAGCTGGGGGAACTGAGACTGCTGGAAAAGGAAAAGAAATTACATTTTAAGTATGCTGACTTATGTTCATACAATCACACACACATATACACATACACACACATATGTGTGTGTATATATATATATATATATATATATATATACACACACACACACATATATGTATATGTGTGTGTGTTTCTTTTAGAATGTTTGAGTATGTAATGAGAATAAACTTATAAAATGAATATTCCTTGCTTGATTGATATGCTATATGTATGTTTTAAACATCAAATAAAGATTTCTTTCAGATGTTACATGTGAATGTGTTTTCTTAGAAATATATGAAGGGTTAAATTTATATTTTTTTGAATGATTTTAAATAAATTTAAATTGTATTTTGAAATATATTTTATTAATATATTTCAAAATATACAAAAAATGGCCAAAAAATATATGTGCTAAAAAACATTTCAAAATACATAAACATATTTCAAAATGTATTTTAAAATACATTTTGAAATACATTTCAAAATATACAAAAAATGGCCAAAAAATATATGTGCTAAAATACATTTTAAATATATAAATATATTTTAAAATGTATTTTAGCACATATATTTTTTGGCCATTTTTTGTATATTTTGAAATATATTTCAAAATGTATTTTAAAATATATTTTTTTACCGTATGGGAAATAAAAGAAATTCTGAAAAAGATACTACCCAGAGTAACAGAAACTAGCATAGGCTAGCCCTTATGTGACAGTAAGTAACTTCAGTTCTGTATCTTTTTAGCTAAACATGTTTACATTAGAAATTTAACATCATTTTATTCCAGCTCTTACAGACTAGCAGCACTGCTGACAGTGTGGTTACTCTCTCAAAACAACAGCAGCTAACACCTAACTTGTCAGCAATCAATAACAAACATCAGTCACAAACTTTCCATTAAATGTTCAGCAAATTCATTTTTTTTAATCAGCCATTTAGTATACCACTCCTCCATTATCTAGTGCTCTGAAGCAGCTTATCTTGCCAGGCTGAAAAGCTAACATTAGCTTAGTAGTAAAGCTTTGAAAAATACCATCAGAAGTCAATAGCAAGTTAGCAAAACATCCAGTTACAAGCTAGCTTGTATAGGCATGTTCTGTAGTTCTGTGAAAGAAAAGTTTTCACAAGATTTTATGAAGCCCTGTGACAACCCATGTTTTACTAGCTGGTAAAAACATCTTCAGGAGCAACAACAAAATAATCTTTTATCAGTTTTTCACACCATTCTGGAGGAATTTTGGCCCAATGTACAACGTAGCTTTAGCGGTCTGTACTTTGACGGGACAGCTTGATGCTTTTCTTCATCAGCCATTTTTACCATAGATTTCCTCATGTGTTTGGAATCACTGCTCTGTTGCATGAAAAAACTTTGACCAAGGTTTAGTTAATGGACAGATGGGCTCATGGACTTAAGAATATTTTGGTGTACAGAGCAGTTCACAGTCAACTTAACGACCCCAAGGTGCTCAGCTCCTGTGGTTGCAAAACAAGCCCAAATCATCACCTCTCTGCTAACGTGCTTGACAGTTAGTATGAGGTAATTGTATGTATTTGATATGCTGTGTTTGGCTTCCTCCTAACATGGTACTGTGCATTATAGCCAAACATCTCCACTGGTCTCATCTCTCCAAAGGACAATGTTCCATAAGTCTTGAGGTAAGTTGTGTTGTAACTTTGAAAACCTTAGCTATGCAACTTTTCTAAGCAAGTTCAGCCTTTTCTTATTTGTAGTGAACTTTAACATTTAGAACTTTAACTGAAGGCTGTAGAGTCTGAGATGTAGGTCTTCCTCTATTTGTAGTTTGCCTAAACATTGCATGGCCTGACCTTGTGTATGAAAACTTTCTCTTTTTTTCAGTATACTTTATTATATATATATATATCAGCTTTCACACTTGGCAGACATGAGCCTCATTAAATCATGCTCATCCTTCACGGCCTTCATGACGTACAAAGTGTAAGTTACCCTTCCCTGGTTTTATCCAATTTGTTCTTCACCACATCTGTGGGTACAATTCAGTGTTATTGCAGTGAAACATATCAGTGACACTGTGACCTCAAGAATGAGTATTAAAACTCATAATAACAGATTAGTTTGCATCCAGCTGTAACCGAGGCCAAATGTATTCTCCATGAGAAAACAGAAGGGAAAAAAATCTCGCAGACACAGACACTTGGAGCAATTTATGCTCACACACACACACACACATTTCCCCTCCAGGCTAAAAAACTCTTGAGGTCAACATGAGGTCACCTGGGCTAGATCATCGACCTCTTGATGAGTGTGCATCCTGAGCCGACCTTGGCTCTGTCCCCACACTGGTTCTGTTTCTCTCTGCTCTACGCTGCCCTGGGCCTAGTCCTATCTGTCTGGAATGGCAATGAGCCCAGCTATTTTCAGCTTTGTTTTGCACTTACAGGCAGACCTATAGACCCTTGCAATTTTTTGTGTGCGTTTGGTTTTTTCCGCAGCGGTGCGGACATTATTCTGCACTAAAAGAGTCAGATACTTCAGATGGCACGAAAGCACCTTTATCTGCTGTAAAGCGGGGTGAGGAAGTCTGAGCTTTAAAAACGGCATCAGTGAGAGAGGAAGAAGAGAGAACGGCAAAGTGCGTTTTTCGCCGTAGGTGCTCCAGCACAAGCGGGGCCAAGTGTTGATTAAACAGACCAGAAATACAGTGGGAATAAGAGGCAGAGCAGATAAGAGCCTTCCAAATACAACACATACACACACATACATATTGCTTCACACAAGGACAGGAGCGCAGCAGACAATATCTACCTCTAACTGCACTCACAGTGTTTTCATGCCAAGGAATTACAAATTATATCTATTTAACTCTCAGGGCCACAGAGAGTCTTTGTGAAGCCTGGAAAGTTGAAGCTGAATTTAGCGAGGAACAACAGGCAATGCTGAGTATTCACCACCACCAACTTTATCTCTTCAAGGACTCGCTGTTTCCTTCTCCTACATCCATAAATTCTTTTGACAATTAAGTCAAGAATATACAACTTAAATCAAATCAAATCACTTTTATTGTCACATCACATGTGCAGGCACACTGGCACAGCACATGCGAGTGAAATTCTTGTGTGCGAGCCCCACAAGCAACAGAGATGTGCAAACACAACAACACAAACGAGCAAAATACAAGAATGGCCAACCTGAAACTAATAAATATATGTACAATATATAATAGTGTATGCATTTCTGGATGTGTATACTAAATATTTTCCTACGTGTGTGTGTGTGTATACACATTTTTACAAATTAAATAGTAAAAAAAATAAAAATAAAATAATAATAATAATAATAATAATAATAATAATAATAATAAAATATATAAAATATACAGAGTTGAATATGTGCAAAACAAGTGGCATTTATATACAGTATGGAGTGCATAATGTTAAAAAAACTTATAAAGCCAGAGAGAAGAAAAAAGACAATACTGGCTGAATTGTGACTTAAGGTTTTGGCTTTTGTAGCTTTAAAGAGAATTACTTCACATTTGTCTGCTTTTCTGTCGTCACCCGGCTCATATCCATGTCTTCCACTAGGACATGCCAACAAAGACGGCCTGTGTTGTGTTGACAAACTGTCTTTGCCTCTCGTCCATACGCTTTTAACCTATACGATGCGAATGCGTCAGCTCTGATGCCTCGAGCCACATTCCTAGAAATGGCAGCGCATTCCACACAAGCCACCCATGCTCCGTGCGTACAGCACGGGGTACGCATGGGGAGCAGCAGAATTTGGCAAGTTTATTTGTTTATTGTTCGAGCCGCTTTAGCCTGTTGCTTGTGAATTGAAGTGACAGCAAAAGCTGTAAAGAAGCGGTTGGGGTGAAACGGGGTGGCGATTTTTCTTTTTTCACATGGCTGACGACGCCTGTGCATGATGTGCAGCGTAACATCGAATCATCTCATGTTGAAGGTAACAAGGTTGGACAATTGCATAAGCAAACCATGCATGGTGGGGTCAGAGAAGTGTTTTCAATGCAGGAGGCGCTCGGGCACTTTACTTTGTGGTCTAGGTCACCCACGTTTCCACAGCCATCACAGCCCGATACTCAGACACAGTCATACTGTGATAGTTGTTATAGGTTCATGTGGAAAACACAGCAAATTAGATTTCAAGTGTAAAAACTTTGGGTATTTGTGGGTGTAGAGTGTGAGAAAATGTGAGCCATTATGTGGCTACTGTAGACAGCTGGATAGTCTGGATTGCTTTTGAGAGGTGAGAAAATGCATTTTCTCTTAAATATCACTTTAAAAGCAGAGAGTTTCAGTATTTAGCCTGTGGACTAAAAATCATATGAAAAGGGGGATTAACAAGACATTCAGTTTTAATCCATTACATTAACTTGCAATTTATTATTAGATTATAGACTGTATATAAAGGATGGTCATTGCCTACTGGTCTGTAAAGTTCTGTTTTGAAGACTCTTTTTTTTTTTTTTTGAAGCTCTGTCTTATTAGCAAACAAGCAAACTTTTTAAACAAGCTTGCCTTTGTAGAATTTACTGGTGTATCAAACAAACACAGATACATTGTAATTAGTGCTAAGTACTCTACTTATAACAAAACAGAAATTCACCCTCTAAAACTGGAGCACTGACTTTTCAAATTAATGGTACAACAATTGCTTCTATTCCAACTACGATGAATATGGGATCAGACATCTAGTTCTGTGACTCATATTAGCTTAGCTAATATCAAACAAGAAAGTTAGTAACCTTGTAGGCAACTAAATGCCATTCATAGTAATTATGCACCTGCTAATGAATAGCTTCAGTCCATAATAAATGGTAAATGGTAAATGGCCTGCATTTGTATAGCGCTTTTCTAGTCCCTAAGGACCCCAAAGCGCTTCACACTACATTCAGTCATTCACCCATTCACACACACATTCACACACTGGCGATGGCAAGCTACATTGTAGCCACAGCTGCCCTGGGGCGCACTGACAGAGGCGAGGCTGCCGGACACTGGCGCCACCGGGCCCTCTGACCACCACCAGTAGGCAAACATGGGGTTAGTATCTTGCCCAAGGATATTTGGCATGCAGCCAGGAGGCAGCCTGGGATCGAACCACCGACCTTCTGATTAGTGGCTGACCTGCTCTGCCACCTGAGCTACAGCCACCCAATAAGAGTAAAATGGTTGCATTTTTAACCCTTTAAAACCAGTTGGAGCAGGCACGCTCCGTTTTGCGTAACTATTTTTAAATCCCTGTAGAACTGGAACCACGTAAGCTAGCGCAATAATTATTTTTGCATATGAAACCGGACGAGTTGTACTTACATTTTATGCCATCAGCTTGTCCTAGGTCACGATTTCCTTCCACATATAGCTTTGCAAAAATTGCATAAAAAGCAATTGCAGCAAACACAAAACATAATATTCCAGAAACACGCTTTGCCGATAAGATCAGCTTTTCATAACACTTCGAACGTCAGCGTGAACTATCGCATGTCCGCCATTACCTGCCCAAAACCGGAAGTGGTGTCATTTTCACGAAAAATGTGATTTTTCTTTTACCTTCAGGCCTTATAAGCCTATACTGGTGCTTTTAAAAGTCATGTTTGACTTTATGCTTTTCTGTATAGTTTCTGGGATGCTTAGAACTCAAATTGCACTGCTGGAAATAGTTTATTTTGATGCATAGGCTGGTTTTTTACAAATTTGCATTATAGTATTTGTTTTTCCTGCAGTATATAAAAATTGGTGTATCTCAAAAATAAAACTATGACGACACTCAAAATAAATTTCCTGTTATTGGAAACTATTTTCAGGAACTTCTTTGTATTTGCAGTTTTGAGGGATAAACCTCTTAAATTTCTCTAACTAGAAATATATGTAAAAAACAAAAAACAAAACAAAAATGATTTTACATTTTTTTGTAGTTTATTGCACTTTTTTGCAATTTATGTAGTTACTATGGACTTAATACATACATATCATTAAATTTGGGCTATAATGGTTGTATTGATATATAGCAACTTAAAATGCTCCCACAAATGGCACTACAGCATGTAAAAATATAAAGATATGCTCTGGCGCATCTAGCTCATAGTTTTCTCTCATGGTTCAGTGTCTGTTCACACAGAAAAAACTAAGCAAACACTAAGTGAACCAAAATAGACCACTACAAACCAAGTGAGAACATTTAGTCCACTTCTTAGTGTGCCTGAGGCAGAAAAACAGTTGTCTTCTGACCTGGTACATAATGTGAATACTTTATATTAGTTTTATAGCTAGCTGCAAGTCTGTGCTTACCGTTTATGTACCCTGCACATCAGTCTTACTGTGTTTACACCAAGAAGGAATATGAACCAGTTTCAATGGAATAAACACTGCAGATGTGAAAAAAGTATTATTCAAGACTACATGTTCAGTTCATGGTGCCCTAAGTAGGATTATCATCATGCATCAACAATCTCTGCACAATCTCAAGAGCACGGAGGAGATTCCAGGAAGCAGTTAGTTACTCTAGGAGATTTGGACAGGGCTGTAGAAGGTCCTTAACCCATCAGCAGGACCAGTATCTGCTCCTTTGTGCAAGGAGGAACAGGATGAGCAATGCCAGAGCTAAAAATTTACCTCCATCAGGCCACTGATGTGAATGTCTCTGACCAAACAATGAGACTGACTTAATGAGGGACCCACATCTTCTTCTGGGCCCTGTGCTCACTGTCTGGCACACTGTAAACCCCAACAGTCCACCTGACTTATAAAGTTTGTGGATACAACAATTGAAATGCGTCACAAAGTTGAAACAACTTAAAACTTTTCTGTTCTCTTAACGATTCAAACAGTTATAATTGTACATGGCTTAGAAGTTAAGAGTAAATACTGCTTTTTTAATTATGATTTTTGAGTAAATGTTTTTTTTTCGAGCTCCGCATTTGTACGTCATGACGTCATGACGTTTTCTCTCTAACCTGAACGACGTTGACAGAAAATTCTGTTCAATATGGCTGCCCTTCTCGAGCGACCGGAGAGCACATTTGGAGAAACTTGTAAGTAAAACGGAACCTTCGTTATGTTTATTTTTTCCGTAAAAAAGCAAGTATATTAATATGTTGCAGCCATTAACTTGTTTTTGAATGCGCCGTTGTGTTAAACAGCACAGACCCAGGTAGTGAATTGTTGTTCGCTGTTGTTCGCGCTCTTTTTCAAACCGATGATATCGTCAGTTTTACAGTTTTAACCGATTAAAACACAGTTTTAATAAGAATTGCACATAAAGAAAGTGTCTTAGTGATATTTTAACGACCCATTGCCAACGCAAGAAAGTTGGCGTTTTTACAACAGCAGCCTCATTGTTCGGCCGGGTTTTTTTCTTCTTCTCATTAGCATCATTCAAAAGTGACTTAGCTAGCAGTGGCAACTTCTATCTTAAGCAGCAGCCTGTAAAAGAAGTAGTTTGTAAGTAGAAGTTCTGTGTAATATTACATGTATCTCACTGATGTATTATGTACTATTGCATAACAATGTGTCTTTGCAAAGATTTATCCCGCAGTTTGGCTTGGTTTTTTAAAATAACTGCAGTGTAAATTCATATGTATTCTGTGCTTCTTTTTTTTTTGCTTTTTTTTCCCCAACTTAACAGAATTTATACATGGTGAGACAATGTTGATTATATGGTAAAAACTTAAAACTAAAAGAGGGTTACTGTTTACCATGACTAAATGGAATGATGGCCTGTGACTTTGTAACATCTGAAATTCTTACCTATGTTTTGGATTGTTGGATGATCGGCCATAGAATTCAAGACTGCACTCAAAGTAAACAGCAGTAATTGTAAGTTTTTTTTTTACCATGCTAAGTGTTTATTTTGTCATGAAATGTACAGTGTACTTTTGAAATTTTTGAAAGCTGTAATGATGGCTGAGTATATAATTATCACTGACCATAATAAGGTTAATGGTATGATGTACAGTGTTTTTATATATGAGACGATTCATTTTTTAAAAATCATCTCCATTCCTTGTTTTATTCATAGGATGATGGCAGTATCCCAAAAGTTCCTGCTGAGAGTTCACCTCACCACAGATGTTGTTGTGAAGGTTTCTCTAACTAAGCGGCCTGAGTCGGTGGAAGAACTAATCACCATACTCCGTGAGAAGCTCAACCCAAGGCTGGACTTTGAGTTTACCTTACAATACGAAGACTCCGACTTTGATGGGCAACTTACCTGCCTACTGGATATTCAAGAGTTGCCGGAGAAGGGCACACTAAAAGTAGTGAGATCTGAAAGTGATGTCAGTTCTTGTGCAAGTTCTGATACAGACATCCTTCCTCATGTGCCTTTAGCTCAGCGTCTGAAGTGTTGGCCTGACACTTTCCCAGTACCTACCTTTTCTTACGAAGTTGAACATCTCCTTGAGGAGGGAAATAGAGCCTTTGAGATGTCTGGAAAACATCTGAAGTTGACTCGAGCCCAAAAGCACAACATCTTGGAGACCATGGCTTCAGTGATGCACACCTTCAAAGCCTATCCGAGTGATGGAGATGTCGGTTTGGCAGCAGAAGCTCTTGTTACCACTCATCCATGTCTTAAAGAGCCTGGAAGTAGGAATGGAAGTTATGGTTGGAAGACCAGTTTAAAATTCAAGATGGGAAATTATCGCACCAAGCTAGCCAGATCTGGATGTGTGGAGGTGTCTGTCAATGCTGGTAGGAGGAGTGTTAACAACCCTGAAGGAGAGCATCCCCACTCAAACATAAAAAGAGCCAGAAGAGCTGAGGTGAACTACCTCCCAAACTTTCCAAGAGGAGAAGATCAGGTCAGTTTGGAGGATATGAGAGTCCAGATAAAAAATGAGGTTGAGAAGACTGAGCCCAACAAAGTAATGATTGAAAAACTGATGCAGACTACCTTCGCACTTCGTCGCCATGAAATTGTTCAAGACAACCCAATGGTAAAGAACTTCTTAGAGAAATGGCCTGCTCTGCGATTTGACTCTCAGGTATCTGTGCTTTGATTTTTTTTTTCTTCTTCAGTTTAACATGAAACAATGCAAGTTCAGCAGATCTCTTCAGATCCAGATAATAAATAAATAACACATAAATAAATAATGGATAACAAACAAAAATATATTTCAGCTTTGTGATACACTTGTGCTTGTGGTTCGGGTCCAATTTAAAGAAAAAAAAATTCATAGGACATCTATAAAGCAAGGTTAGACAGAAGTTGGGCAATTCCTCTTTAATGATAAGATGTAAATTTGGTCAGTAATTTGGCTTCATGTTGGATGTTTTTGTCCTGTTTTATTTTAGATTTGTGCGGAGTTCCACCGAGTCACAAACATTAACCTGCGGAACCAGTTCTACGCTGAACTTGACAGACACACACCACGACTTATGGCTCTATACAGACAGAAGGCTGCACGGACTGGCAAGATATCAGAGGCTCTGCGAACCATCCTGAATCATTATGATCTTCAGGTGAATATTGATAATGATAAAATTAACACAAATTAAAAGTTTCACTGATAAAAACTCAATTTTTCCTTGCTTTGAACATTTGTGTTTTATACAGATTACAGCTCTGATCTGGTATGTTACTTTAAAATACTGTGTAGGATTTTTGTCAAATGAGTAAGATACAGACTCTTTGTCATAAGAGACAGAAAGGTTGTGTCTTAAAAGAAATGTCTCCAAAATTATGTAGAGTCACATGTCATGCAGTTTCATAAACATGTATTCTCCCCAAAGAATGACACCTGAAAACTTTGTGTTCAATGAACTTTTCTTTTCCCTTTTTAGGAGGCGCCTGATATCAACGTGAAACGCACTGCAGTGCTTCGTGCCCTTCCTGTATACCTGCGGGAGGAGGACCCAGAATTCTTTTAGACATGTAATGTAAGTGTATTTTTGCATCACTTAAATTCTGCCAGTGAGATAAAACACCATGGATTTTTTTAAATACAATTTAATACCCTAGCAGCTACCAAATTGTACAAGCAAAATACCCTCTCTTTAGAAAACCCTCACACACACACACAGGGTCAGGAGCAGGGCACAGGCGTATCACAGCACTTCGGCTACGCTGCAGGTGGCCCCAAAAACAAGGCTGAAGTCAAGATTTAGTTTCTTTTTGAGATAAAGTCATAAAATAAAAAATGACTTCTTTTTTTTCTTTTTTCTTTTTTTTTTTTTAGAAAAATAACAAACATACTAATTATGTAATGCAAGAAGCTAACGCGTTAATGTACATTTTTCAAAAAAGTAGAGTACCCTAACCCGTTACAAAGTAACCCACTACACTGCTGAATTTTTTGCTAGATTACAGGTCTTGCTTGTCACATTCTCTCAAACCAACCTTACTTATTGATACTGTGTCTATTCCAGGCGGACACATTGGATGAGTCGACCCTCATTGACACTCCAGTTGCCCTTCTCACAGTGGTTACCGACGGCGCTTCCCAGACCAGTCCATTTTACTTCCTCAAGCATGGCCATTGTGGTGGAAGGCGACTTGGTGATGCGTGATATTCCCAGATTTGCAGATGCATTTGCCTTATTGTTTGGTTTGATCTATGCTCTGCATTTAGACTACCCCAGGAAGCTCGTTCACACATTTACCTTTGTCCAAAAAATCTTCATGGGGCTTGTTGACGGCAAACCTCTGAAACCCTGCCTACATGCTCTTAAAAATGATTTGTTGCTGAAAGAGTAGTTCTGGAAGGAATATAAGGCAATGTTTGTTAGGACATGCACTCTGTTACTGAGCACTTTGTTTTAAGCACTTTATTTAAAGCACTTTAAGTTTACTACAGACTTTGGGTGGATTTAACTCCATCAGTTTACCTAACTTTGCTCTGGTTATTTGGAAGATGATCATCTTTATTTGTACCCATTTTATAAAATTGTTTTTCATTTCTTTTTCAAACAAAAGTGATTAGTATTTGACTTTTTATTTTGAATTTATGTATTTTGAGAAAGATGCAATTAGGACTGATGTTGTCCTTTGTGATTTTATAAAAAGACATGTTCTACATTGAATTTATAATGCTCACTTTATGGTGCCAATGTCCATGTTAGTGGTTTTATAAAAACACTAAGTGATGTTTTTACATTTCCATAAAAAATGTTAAATAAACAAAATGTAAAGTAAATGAATTTCTCTAATTTTTTTTACTAGTCTACACTCAAACATTTAAAAATAAATATCTTTTAATTAATAATCATATAATTTGCGTTTAGTTTGTAATATAATTGCATTGTGTTGGATCAAAATAGTAAACTACAAAAAACACAAAAATATTAAAATTAAAGTATATAGTTTTTAAGTAAAGCTCAATTAATAAAATAAAAATATAATTTAAAATTTTTAAGTTAACAATAAATACAAATTTTGAGTACCCCATACTTAGAAAAGATGAGTTTGTGTACTTAAAACTTTTGAGGTAATCAGTTTCCACAAATGTTTTAAGTTCAGTCAACTGATTCGGGTTTACAGTGCACCGTAAAGCCTGACTGGCATTTGTCATGGAATACCAGAATTGGCAGGTCCACCACTGGTGCAGTGTGCTTTTCACAGATGAGAGCAGGTTCATCCTGAGCACGTGTGACAGACATGAAAGGGTCGGGAGAAGCTATGAACAATGCTATGGGTCAATGATGCCTGCACAGACCTCCACAGGCTATGCAATGGCCCCCTGCCATCAGTGTTGGGGAGTAACGGAATACATGTACCGCCGTTACGTATTTAAAATACAAAATATGAGTAACTGTATTCCGTTACAGTTACAGTTTAAAAAGGTGGTATTCAGAATACAGTTACTTTGTTGAAATAAATGGATTACACTGCGGTACTTTCCTGTTTCATTTTGTCGCGGGTCAGGACTGTTTGGTTTTGTTTGACAGCTACGTTCTGTTGTTCCAGGCGGCAGCGTTACGGTTGCCATGGTTACAGGGCGACGCTCTCTCTCTCTGTGTTTCCTGGGTGAGAGAGCGCCTTTTCGTTGTTGTTGTTGTTGTGCTAAGCTAACAGGCAGAATGCTACAAGCATAGCTCTAAAGAATGTAGCATCATGGGCAGTGTAGTCCGTGTTGCAGGGAGAATGGACTGCCATACACGTTATGGGTCTGTGAGCGCGAGGAGGGAGAAAAAGGGGAGTGGAAAGGTACGAGTTGTCATCGAGCAAAAACGGGAGCTGGAAGCATGTAAATATAATAATAACCACTGCAGCCAAGAAGAGTGCCTGACGAGCCGTTGGAGCAGCCTTTCAACGCCTCTCTCTGTATCTCGCAAGAAAAGTTGACCCACACAACAAAGTAAAGCTATTTTTCGGCTACAAGCCGACAGGGACCCCGCCGTATTAGTCAGAGGTCCCTTTACTACAGTTCGGAGTCGCGGACCTTCAGTAATAGTAATAAATCACAGCAATAGTACATTCACGTTGTTGTAAAAAGCATGATAATTAAGTAATCCAAAGTATTCAGAATACGTTACTGTCATTGAGTAACATAACGGAATACGTTACAGAATACATTTTGGGGCATGTATTCTGTATTCTGTAATGGAATACATTTTAAAAGTAACCTTCCCAACACTGCCTGCCATTAGGTATCCTTGGACCATTGTCAAACCTGGTGTAGTGGGTCCTGGGTTCCTCCAGTTGCACACTGTCTTACCTCATGTATTGAGGTGATGTTGAACTTGCCACATGAGGCTGACATTGCCGGGCCTCATGCAGGCAGTTCCTGGAGGATAAAGGAACTGATATCATTGACTGGCCCCCATGCTTGCCTGATACAAATCCAACAGGTCACCTCTGGGATATTGTTTTATCATTTAGTCCATGCAGGTTCCACCTTACACGGTCCAGGATCTCAGTAATGCATTGGTCCAGATCCGGGAGGAAACCCTTCAGGGGCATGCACTGATGTTGCCAGGTGTGTATACAAGCAAACCACTGAGTACCAGTTTAAGTTGCTGCAGTGAAAATTTGGCAAAACAGACTAGCCGGTCACATCATTAATTCACTTTGATTTTCAGGATGTCTTTGAATTCAGCCCTCTGTAGATCAATCATTTTTATTTCCCATTTCACTGCAGGGCAACCTGCTTGTGACAAATAAAGCTTTGATTGATTGATTGATTGATTGATTGATTGATTGATTGATTGATCAGCACAGATATCCAGCAGGACTTTTTCCCATTAAGATTTGATGTGTTTTCAAAGTGTTCCTTTAATTTTTCTGAGCGGTGTACAACGCCATATTCAAGTTATAAGCAAGCTGAAATTAAACATCCCTTGTTAAGAAACAGTGTAATTTCACAATACTCTGGTTGTGTCAGTTTTGGTGTTAGTGAGGCTGCTTGGCGCATTTGAACCAACCTCCAGCGCTGAATAATACAGATAGAGAAGCAGATTACAAACTATCCAAACATGGAAAACGCAAACCAGAGACTGTCTCTTAATCCCAGCAACACATTTAGATGGAAAACAGTGGATAACGGCGCAGAGACAAATAAAAGCTTAATCTAATAAGTCTGACTCGCTTAGGCCACCACACACAGTACACTGCTGCTGTACAAACAGGCTGAGGTAATCATGTCTGTGCGTGTGTGTGTGTGTGTCATGGCCTGAGAGGCCGTGCAGCACCAAAGCTGCCCTCACCATCTGGCCTTGGCAAAATGAACACAGTGTTCCTCCACAGTCTCTCTCGCTCTTTCTCTCTCTACCTCGATCGTTCGCTGGGGGATTTGATACTCATCCACCCAGAGAGATTAAGCGTTTCCATATTCCAGTCATATTCCCCAGGTTGTTTTGCTTTCTAAAAACAGTGTTTGTGTGCCAACATGCTTGGTGGATGGATGGGTGGGTGGGTTAGTAGCCAGGCAGAGAGAGAAAGGGAGGCCGGGAAATGACATGAAAAAAACATGTCAAATCTGGGTTTAGCGCCAAAACCACACGAAGGTGAAAAAGTAGGCAGACTGAAGGTCATGCTGGTATAATGAGTGTAAAGGTGCATAAATATAGCAAGTGTACACATCCTGAACTCCGTGGGATACCCGCAGGGACCCTTAGAGGTGTTGAGAGGGTGTCTTTTCATGTGTGTGTCTTGTGCCTCAGTGTCTAAGGTTAGATTCACAGTTCACAAGTTCAGGGACTTCCAACACTGCGGAATAAATGTGACGCCACACATCTTTGTGTCCCCAAAGCGGCGAGGACCTTCCATCAACCTACACCCGTTCTCCATTCTGCGACCCTTAATCCAAGTCAACACTTCTAAAAGAAAAAAAAACATCATTTCAGGATAACAATTTCCACATTAGGGGATTTTCTCATCTCTGTATCCTTGTGAGGACATTTGAAACACACACACGAAACCACAAATCATTTGACAGGAGTGTAAATCCACAGCTCCCTAAGAGGCTTTACCAGGAAAGATCACACTTTCATATACTCCTCTGTTCCCCTCCCTTCTTTTTCCTAAATACTTGTTTGTTGTTGAATTCAGAGAAGACAAACGAGACATTGATCACTCTTACTGAACTGAGGATGTGTGAAGATTTCTGCACAGTGAACCAGTTTTTTTAAACAGCACTTAAAAACAGAAAAGGACACAGACTGATAATAAACAGTGCACTCTGCTCTGCGGTCTCCCGTGACAACCGGGGTTAGCGTTCGCTCACATACTCCCTCATGCGCTAAATAATTCAGGGAGGACAACAAGACTCACCCCATCTCAGGTCTGAACCTCCTGCTGTGGTTCAGCCCTCACACACACACACACACACACACGCACACACACTAAAGTGTATTCACGCTTTCCAGCAAAGGAGAGCAAACCCATCCAAGGACACGTAATGCTACTAAATATTCTATTGTCTGGAATGGGATGTTTTCCTTTATTCAAAAGAAAAAGAGTGCTCATTACTGAAAAGTGTAATGGTGATGAAAACCAGATTGGGAGGCATAAGGGAGAAGACATAATTACATCAAAGGGCTCCAAAGCAGAAATCCAACGTTCGACACAAACACAGCGAACAACAGCAGAGTTCAGTCCTGCAGTGTTTTTGTTCTGACACCCTTTAAAGCTGTATATTTATCATGAATCTTCAACAGCAAATTATTTATTCAGTCGCAGAGTGGCTTTCTGTGTTTTTTGGACACCTATTGTCGAGACTGATGGAAGGATTTTTTTCTTAATTAGAAATTATTTACTTTCGCCCATTTCCTGTATCCAGGAGGGACTCGAAGGCAAATGCAGGAATATTTTGAGAATGCTGCCAGGAATACTGCAGGGCTAGTGTGCTGTAATCTAAAACTTTAAGACAGAAAAAAATTCAATGTAAACTAAGAGATCTTCAACCACTTACTGTATGGGCAGTCATACTATCATGTCTTTAAGTCCGACATCATTAACTGTTTCCGGGTCCAAACTCTGCTTTTGGTCCCAAAGTCAAACAAACGCTGTGGCATCACTGCGACTTACAAAATGTCTAAATTCTTTCATCTGTAATAAAATGATCAGTGTGGCGATATGAGGTGTAACAATTAAGTTTAACATCCAGGCATCCATTAAAACAGAATTTATGAAGTTTAGCGGAGTTAGGAGTTAGCAGGGAGTTTGGTAGTTTCCATCTAAAGATTATATACCATGTTCTGACTGAGGGATTTCTGAAAAATGAAAACGTACAGCTCTGCTATCACTTCCGTCATAAATGATGACAGAAAACTAAACAATAGTGACATTTGTAGGGTTACTGAAGTTACATCATCACTTAACAACATAGCTGGACTGGCCATCGGGCATACCGGGCATTTGCCCGGTGGGCCGCTGCCGATTTTTTGTTTTTATAGGCTGATCGATTTTTTTTTTTTTTTTTTTTGGAAGGGTATAAATAATGAAAGGTGTTGGATTGGCCAATTGGTCATGATCGACTCTGGGCTAGACCAATTACAGCCGAGGAGGTCGGATGCACCCGCCCTCTTGTTTAGCAATCCTATAACCAGGGGTGCCCAATCCCGGTCCTCGAGAGCTACCGTCCTGCAGCTTTTAGATGCATCCTTGTTCCCACACACCCGAATCAAATGAATGGCTTGTTATCAGGCCTTTGCCAAACACAATGGCATGCTGAAGAGGTAATCAAACCATTTGATTCAGCTGTGTTGGATTAGGGATGCATCTAAAAGCTGCAGGATAGTAGCTCTCGAGGACTGGGATTGGGCAGCCCTGTTATAGACGAACTAAAGAAAATGGAGAACAAAAAAAAGGAAAGGAGGTGCAGAAAAAATTAGGGCCAAAAAGAAACAAGCCCTTCAGGCAGACGCTGCCAAATGTGTAAAAATAACTGAATTGTTTGGCGGTAGCTATGGCATAGCTTCCACAGATTTAGCAACATCAGCAAGTGGTGGAGGCCAGCAGGTGGATAAGGGAAAGGGGAGGCAAGAGGAGGAGAGACCCGAGGCGGCCGCCGGTCATAGTGGCAGAGGAACTGAACTTCAGGTAAGAAGTTATGACCTGCTGTCTATCTGTGTCAGATATAAACCAAGTTTAGTTGTAGTTTGTTTTCGTTGTGCTGACTTTTTACAGTCGCTTAGAATAACTGGTACTGCGTACTAGCTAGCATGACGGAGTTTATATACTGCTGGGCGGGTGCTATGAAGTTACTGATAGTAAATTTTATTTTATGCTTAAGGTTAGTTTCTCAAACTCCTCAAAATCTTAACAAATTGTGCCAATCCTTACATGTTGCACCAGGCTGATTTATCATCAAAAGTGGAGAAGTCTGTGACAGAGGAGACAGAAGAGCAGCAGAGAGAGAAATAAAAGAGCAGGAGATGGAGAGATGACTTTATGTCATCCATGAGGGATGCATTTGACATATGTTTCACATATTATAGCCCAACAAGTTACTTATAGCAATTTAAATACGAGCAATCAGTTTTTGGCAAATACCGGAAATCAGTTTTTGGCAGACAATCACTTTTTGGCACAACACCGGCTAGTGCAGTTAATAATACAACAGCTTGTTGCCATTTTTTGTGTTTCTTTTTATCGTTGTGTAACTGAGTTCAATTGAAAGCCTGCATGCGCTAGTACCGCTTGCCACAAGTTCCCAGAATCCTTTGCGGTTTTATCCCTGAATGACGTCACATTTTTGGTGGGCCGGTCTCTAGTCAAAATGCCCGGGCCGATTTTTTTGTCCCAGTCCAGCCCTGCTTAACAACCGGATTGTCTACCAGAGAAATGGTCTGTGCTAACGCTTTAAAATAAAGCTGCATTACAAAAACAAAATTGAAACTTCTCTTTACGCTTATACACCCAATCGCCTTTGGGTGTATAAGCGTATAGTATAGTATGTAATACTCTCATTTTATTCCCCTCAGCTTGACTGGCCTGATAAATTGCTTTTCGGGAAGACCCAGTTCATTTTTATCAAGTATTCTTTTTTTCTTCTTTTTTTAAACCTAGATTTAGCTAGCATTAATTAGCAAACATAGCATGCTAACATACCAAACTAAACTAGCAAATATGGTAACTATTATCTGCTCACCTTGTTATTATAGATGTATCATCATAGACTGTATATTATACACAGTCAAAACAGTGTCACTATTAGTTTCTGAATGTCATTTTGAGTCTGTGCAACACTTTGCCAATTTTCTGTGAGTATCTTCTTACGAAAGAAGTGTTTTATGTCTATATGTACCCTATCTCCTCCTTAAAAGGTTGGACAATGTGAATTTCACTCATCAAAACTGAAGAACAAACTTCTATTTTGGTAAATTAAAAAAAACGTCTACAGTTGTCATTATGGTGGAAATTAGCTTTAGTGATGGCACGCATGCTAATGCTAATTCCCTTGAAGTTGAGCATTTTAACATGGAGGTCCACAGGTACACTTTTAAACACAGATTTTAATGACCACTGAAGGAGTCACTTACTATGTAGCCATGCCATTAGAAATATATGCTAGCATTTCACTTGAGGGACATTGTTTTCAGTATTTTGTAATATGTTTTGTTAACTTAATAATGTTCATTTCTCCCACCAAGATATTAATGAATCACTAAATCACTAAAGACCTTCCACTACGCTTTTGTTCTATGAAATTATATAATAAATATATCTAAAGAGCAGAATGTCTAATTTTTCAAAGCTATGTTAGCATGATGTGAAACAGCAGTTGTTAAAATAGTGAAACAGTGCTAAAAGTAATTACTTAATACTTGAAAGGAGCCAAAAGAAAATTGAAAGACTAAATCGGCTGAAACATGTCAAAATGTACCTCAGAACTGAAGGGAACTACATATTCAAGTTATAATCATCTGAATCGTCTGTGAATTATTTACCTGTTTCTTTGGTGCATTTTCGATAAAGGAAATATTAAATGTCAGTAATTCCTTTGTGTCAAAAGGAAGTGTTGCTGACATGTTTAATACATATTCAAATATTCTAAAAGAACTGTGATGAAAAAATGCAATTATTTATTGTTCCCTAAATTAAAGACATAGATGGACAGAAAACCAACTTACTTATGTATGCAATGTTTTCTTGATGATACCTCAAAAGCTCTTTTTTTTCTACTGAGTTACTTTTTATTATTGTCCAACCAGTGCTCTTCATATTGTTGGAGCATTTGATAATAAATTGGCCCCCAGGAGAGGAAATAACCACTTGAACGTTGCCATTCTGTGCAAGTTTAAATTAGCTGGCACGAGATGTAAGAAACTCTGTATAAACTAAGGCTAATTAACAGCAGTGGAATCCAGCAGACCTGGAGAACCAGATCACATCTCTGAGTTCACCAAAGTCCTTCCAGGTCCTTTGAGCAACTGCTGTGAACAGCTGCGTCTCTCACTGTGTGTCTTTAAACTTGCTTGAAACAATCAGCTCACTTAAAAGTGGCGAGTGAGTGCACTGCGTCTGTAGTTCAGCCAGACTGCAAACTTTTAACTTTTATTTATCTTAGCATCAACCCTACAATGGGATCCATAACTCCCAGTGCTTTCTGTACACAGTTGGCTGGTCCAAGTAATCTCACTTGTAGCTCCACATGTCTCTCACTCACACACACACAACCACAGACACACACAGTTTTACACCCATGCTGCAATATCTCAGCCCACACCAGATGACCAACTGTTTGGCCGCCTCTTGTTGGCCAGCCTGTGGTTCAGAGATCACAACACGGCCTGCGGACATTAAAATGAATCACCCTTTGCTACAGTCACGTGCAAGCACACACAATATACCCCACACACGCACACACACACATCACATTTGTCAGGATGAAGTCACTCTGTGTTGGCTGGAGAGGGAGAGATAAAGGGAAAAATCTTGAGCAGCTGAAGAAAAAGAAAAGAAAAATGGGAAGTAGATGATGAAAAGAGTTAAGGTTGAGTCTGGGTCCTGCGCTGACCTCAAACACATTTTTTCATCTCTCAGTAATGGTCTGCTGTGAAGGACCTTTCAGGCAGACGGTGTTTCTGACTGAAGATTTTGTTCATTTTGATAATCCTTAAAATATTTTTTTTTACACTTTTCATTACCAGAACATTACATTCCTATTTTCTTTCTTACATTGACTAAAAACACACACATGCACAAACTGTAAATACTAGAAACCTCTCTCATGAACTGATTCAAGACAGACGTTTCATTAAATGTGCATCAATTTTTCTTTCATGGGTCACAGGTGCCAGAAGACTTGAGCCTTCAGTT
This sequence comes from Rhamphochromis sp. 'chilingali', assembly GCF_963969265.1. NCBI lineage: Eukaryota > Metazoa > Chordata > Actinopteri > Cichliformes > Cichlidae > Rhamphochromis > Rhamphochromis sp. 'chilingali'. Next base: position 5,268,189 of record NC_137944.1, read on the forward strand.
TGCCTACTGGCTGCGCAGGGCTTTAGCCGAGCAGCCAATCAAAGCAAACGTGAGGCACTTCTTTGGAAGAATGAAATAACATGCAGCGAACCTGAAACCCAACAGGATCCTTGTTTCATCTCAGCTTGGAAACGTTTAAAACAGTGACTTGAAAGGCAGTTGCACAAAGTTAAATATTAGCACAGTCTTACTGTTACTGCGCAGACTTGAAGTGTAAATATGGATTTCTAATTTGATTACCAAGCAAACTGGAAGTCTGAACTTGTTTTCTGTGCTTCTTGGAAGTGTGTGAGTCTGTTCAACAAAACTAAAGAATTTCTGAGCTGTCTGTGTTTTAAAACTGAATGGAACAGAGACATTAAACGCATGAAAGCATTAAATAAAGAAAAAAAAAAAGATACTGCAGCAGGTCTTTTATTATAGACCATGTTGCAGAAAAGCCATCTGAACACATGGTTTAGAGGTATAATTTCTGCTACTGCAACTGTGGGCTAATAATATCAGAAATATCTTAACTTCAAATGTCATTACAGTTCATGTCTCTTCCTCTGGTTAAATTGTAATAACTTTGGCAATACACTGACTAGGAATGTGCATAATTAATCCACTAGACAATTAAATGTTGCCGTCCTCGCTAGCTGGCACCAGAAGACGACCGCAGACTGCAACTGGTGGAAAGTGGGGCAGGTGACAGCTTGGAAAAGTAGCACAATTTGGATTTTTCTTTTTAAATCACAAAAACAGGCAAGAGCACTGTGGGAGCACATTTAGCAAAGGCAAGTGGAAGTAACCCTGTATAAAGAAGATCAAAAATGTTATCCATATTAGGAGTGTTTGAATAATATAAGTAGTGGTTCAAATATTTTTTTTTAACCACAAATATTTGGGTGGAGTTTTCCAATAAATTACACTCAGTTTTAACAGTTTTCCTCAATATCTTTTCCCTTTTTAAGCAACTAGTATACTAACAGACAGGAAGAGCTCTTCCCCTTACTTTTCATCTAGTGCTTTCATCTGGGACTTTTAGATATACTTTGGGTTTTGATAATTAATTAACTCAATATAGAATGTATATTAAAGATGGAAGCACTATTTGTCTGTAAAACATGAAGCCACTGCTTAAGTACCTTCATCCTCTATACCCCAACAGAATTCTGTTAGAATGTTTCAGATTCCCGAGAATTCCAAAAAAAGGTGAAAATCTGATGAACATTTGAAACACCTAAATATATATATATATAAAAAAAAAATACAAATAAATAAAAACTGATGTAAAGTATATCAGTTATAAGCTTTTTTTAAAAATTTAAAGATCACAAGTTGTGCTTTTAAGTCACGTATGATTATTTAAGATCTGTATATTTGAACGTTTCATCGGCTTTCCCCCATTATGTCTTTCTCCTACTACTTTTATTCATCTGCCTCCTCTTACCACTGCTCTCTCCTTCCTCATCTCAACCACATCCTCCAAATACTGATTTCCATCAAATTAGACAATCGACTTTCTCGCCTCCGGACAGTTGGCCATAGCTGGCTATATCAACAAAAGCTGGTTAGAAGCTAATGTTGTTAACTCACATCATGTGAGAATGCAAACAAACATTTTATTACTCTCTAAGTTTATTCACTAAGTGCCCGAGTCGCTGAAAGTGTTGGATCCACTTTGAAGAAAGTTTCACTAATGCTGGCTAACAGCAGCTAACAGCAGCATTCACTGATAGAAGAATTTTGGTTATTCTCAGTATCGCTGTCATCGGACAGAAGTGGGTAACCAACTCATTCACTCATGTCGGACGCTCCACATCTGGCATTATGAGGTATACAGTTACCTGATAGCCTGCACTCACTGGCCAGAGTTTAAGGTGACCCCGGGTTAAAACATAAAATACTGCAAAACATTTTATTGTCACATCCGTTTTTACTCCTGATAAATTGTGAAATGCCATCATTATTCAAATATATTAAAATATCATGTGTATAAAAACATTTTTATACACAAACACTACTAAAAACACAGCAGTCGGCTGCAGCTGAGGTATGGGCTACAGAGAGTTAAACCTGCAGTCCAGCAACAAATGATCCCTCTGTTTATTTGCAATTGATCTTTTTTTACAAACTATAGATGGTATAAAAGGTGAGGATAGCTTCTGGGCCTCAAAAGAAAACCCAGTTGGTAGGTTACTTAAAACTTCACTTTGTTTAATGGCCAGCAGGGGGCGACTCCTCTAGTTGTAAAAAGACTTCTTGCTGTATAAAAATTTATAGAAAAACACCCGTGGCTTCCTTTCTCTGTGACCTCAATTAAACCTTTCCTGATGACACTTCGACTCATAATGAACACAATATGAAATTTGTTGTCTTTGTTTTATGTTGTTTTATGTTATGGCAGAAAAAACAATGATTTAGGCTATGCTCACTAGATAATGTGCTTTTAATGACAAGCTGTTAATCCTTGGTTTCACAGGGTATGCTTTATTGGCATGGCCCTGTAGTGTCCTTGGATTTTCCTCCTCTTCGACATGTCAATGGCTGTGAACAAAGAGAAACTTGTAAATAACTCATGCAAGAATAAAGTTACGTTGAAACCAAGCACACCATTGTTTTTCTTGTGACATTACCAATAAGTTTGATGTGTCACATGGCCCTCTTCCTATTGAAAAAATAAAAGTTGTATCCAAGATGGCCGACTTCTAAATGGTCACCATGGTCACCACCCATCCTGAGGAGTTTGCCCCCTCACATCATGTGGAAACTAATGTGCCACAAACAGGACTTTAATATCACCAACCATTCCCATTTTATTACGGTGTATCCATATAAATGGCCCACCCTGTACTTCCATTTTTTAATATACATTCTGAAGCTAACACCACATCCTAAGCAAGCAAACGTGCCAATCATTATTTGCTAAACATTAACACGAGCATATTCACCGAGCGCATGTTAGCAAGCCGATGTTAGCTTTTAGCTCAAAGAACTGCTTTGTTTAAATACAGCCTCGCCAAATATTTTGCTTGTCTTTCCACTATAATTATGCGTTCTTCAAGCAGCAGATCAAACAGAAACTTGAGCACGAGCTGCAGTACGATTGTTTTTGATGCTCTTCTTACCCACAGTGGTGAAAAGAAAAGAGACCGTTTTAGAGGGATCTCACAATGTAGTTTAAGTGCAGGTTGTTTAAGACACTGTCCTTAGACGGAAAGTGGCTCAAGAAACCTTTGCAGACAAAGCAGTGTATTTTAGACATCAGTGACATCATCCCAACTTTGTTTTCGACAGAAAAATTCATCTTGTTTCAATGATTCTGTCGCTGCTGTGTGCTTGTGGCTGCTAAAGAACATACTTTGTCAAATAACACCAGTGGGATGCCACTGAGTGGGAAAAAAAGAAAGAAAGAAAAACAATGTGTTTTACCAATAAAAATCACACAAAGATGTTACTCGTTTAAATTGAAGCAGCAAATCTGAGACTTCATGAGATGTCAGTTTTTTGCAGTGGATAACAGAGCAGAGGAGACAGACGGACGACTGTCAAAAAGGCAGAAGGCGAGCGCACAAACTTTCACACAAAAGTCCGAGGACTAGCAGTGAAGTTAAATTGGGGCTGATTGTATTCTCGGCGTAGACTTGTCTTTGTCCCTAAGCTCTGTCTAAATATTGAAGCAGATCGTGGTGAAAGGAGCCGGCTATCCTGAGGATTCAACCCAATCTGCATATTCATCACAATTAATTAGGATTCCTCTCTCTCTCTGCCATCATTTTTTATCTTTCCTGCTTTATTTCTCGAGAGGCATCTACAAGACAATGGTGGGGCGGTGATCGGAATCAGTTATTAGGGGGTGCGCAGGCGGGCGCACGCACACACACCCCCTTGCTTCCACATCTTAGGTTTGAGAGTGATTCTGTCTGCATCAGATATGATGATGAGTGTGTTATTGCACATTTCTCTGTTGATACAAACTTCCAGTGCTTTCTCTCACTTTGTCTTTTCCCTCCTTTTGTTTGGGCCGACTGTGCATCGCGCCTCCGCCAAAGTGACGGAGAGCAGTTATTGTCTGGCAAGACATACGAACGAACTGCTGCTCAACAGCCTTCTCGCAAGGCTAACTCCTTTAATTGCTCAAAGAAGAAGAGGCGAGAGATGAAGCCTTAGGGTGAGAAAGTGGTGAAAGTTTTAGACAATCTGTCTGCCTCGTGTGCTCAAGGCACTATAAGTAGCATGTTCAAGTCAGTATTTATGCACATTCGAGGCTCTGTTGACTTGGACTGGAAGTCAACTGGAAGTTGTATAAGATAAGTTTTAATGTTTGCACACATAATGGACACAGAACAAGCAAATGGATGTAAATGACTCGACAGTTAAGAGCAGTACTTGGCGACACTGGGAAGAACAAGCAACCTTCTAACAGGAAAAGAGAGGGGCAGCCATTCGTCTTTACTAGTTGTACGCCTGTGGTGTGATAGGACAGTGAAGAGAAAGAGAAAAATATAGTTATTAGCAACAAAGAAGCAGGTGGCAAACAGAATTGAATATAGTTATGAAAAGAAATACCCTGTCTGGATAACTGGGTAAGTGTGGCTGGTTTGAAAACCATGCTAGGACCCAAATAATCTAAATTACTAAAAGGCATCTAAAGATATCTTTTACATAATCAGTTACCTTCATTGGTTCAGAAGATGGCCTGACTGCAGTTTATCCAAACTTTAATTCAAACCCTCTTAAAAAGATTTAGCATTTTGTGTGTGGAGAAGCACCATGCCTCATGTGAATACAGTGCAAAGTCCTGTTAGTCACACCAAAGTAAAACATAACATAGCAACGTTATTAGTTATTATTAATCTCTGGCTCTCTTCCACAGCGTGTCTTCATCCTGTCTTCCTCTCCTCACCACCAACCGATCACGTCAGATGACCGCCTCTCCATAAGGCTGGTTCTGCTGGAGGTTACTTCCTGTTAAAAGGGAGTTTTTCCTTCCCACTGCTGCCAAAGCGTTGGGGTTTTCTGTTTTCTTTGTATTATCGTATGGTCTTTACCTTACAATTTAAAGCACCTTGAGACAACTGTAATTTGGTGCTATATAAATAAAACTAAGTTGAACTGAACTGAACGTCCTCATAGTGTAACTTGGAAAAATTTGTGTCTTCCCGGTGACTGAATTTGATTTTTTTCTTTGGTCACCAATTGCACATTCATCAATTACATTAGGAGCAGTACAACATTCCTGGAAAAAGAAAGCTGACATTTACATGCATGGTACTTATCCATACACAAGTTTGCTAAACACTGGAGGCAAACATTTATGACAAACAACTTCAATTCCTCAAAGTTGTAGCAAGATGTAAGTGATTGCTCCCGATTGTATTTTCCTATTTTTTGAAAACCTTTTTTTTGACTTGACATCATAAATCTCAGAATGACTGTCTCTTAAACAGGGATGCACCGCTGCAGAACAGGAGTCTGCTTTGCAATACAACATGATCAGGCTGATACTTACACCTTTTTCAGGCTATCCCAAACACCATTTTAAGCCATCCAGCAGCAAGTATCCAAATCTTTAAGGCAGAAACACAGCCACTACTGCAAAGCCACTGGGAAGCAGAAAACCAGGCAGTCACACTCATGGACTTGGCTGCGTGCTGTAATCCTGATATTTACAGGCATCTACAAAAGAGAATTCTTGGTTGTTTTTCTTTTAAAGACATTGTTGTCTCCTATTTTTCTGTTGGTGATAACTTTGCCATGTGGCCGCCTGGGGTGCTGAAAGTGTTGAAAGAAAATAAGAGGGAGAAAAAAACAAAAACGGAGGGAGTGTGAGACAGATGATAGAAGTCGTCCATTAAGTGAGCGGAGCAGTCCTGGTGTGAATATTGCATTTCCGCATTTACCACAATTACAGGCCTGTTCACTGTTTCACTTCCTGCCGAGGGCAAAAATGGAAGAGAGGAGACACTCCTGTGGGACGATGAGAATATCACCCGCCCAGCCGGGGATGTGAGATACGGACACGCGCGCGCATCTTACTCAAGTTTAACGCCACTGCTGTCACGTCTTCGGTGTCTCTGTGGTTAAAGCGATCCTAATCTGCCTGCTGCGGGAGCTAAAAGACGCTTAGTCTGCTGTTGTGTCTAAGGCTCTGCGATTTAAGTGAAATAAAATTTGCTGTGGAGACTGAGACGCTGCGCTACTCGTCAGTCAAGTCGCGCTATTTTGACTGACAGAGTGAAACGATGTCGCTCTACGAGCTTTCCGAAGACTTTCAGGCTCCGAATTGGCCTCATTTGTGTCTGTCCATCTTTAACACTTGAGCAGATTTCTTCTGCTGCTGTGAAGGACAGTCTAGCAACGCTGACTCCCACGCAGGCATCGCATGCAAACAGACATGCAAGCACACATAATCAACCTTTCCACTGGCGCTGAAAAAAACAGGAGTGTCGGAGACACGGTCACGCAAGATCCAAATAATAGGCTGCACCACAGGAGACGGTTGGAGGCCGAAGGTCAATCAGATGACAACTCTGAGCTGCGATGGGCCAAACAAAACAAGCCCTCTGCTGTTCTTAATCTCACCTAATGACGTCTCTGTGGGCTGACAGCTCTAATCCCGACCTCACTTGTATCCCCTACTTTTGCTCTGCTGCCTGACAGAATGAATATTTCGTCCCATTAGTTCTCTCTAAGAGCATCATTGTTTCTCACATCTGTTTCACAGCCATGTTTATTTCTCATTTCCACTGCTGACGTGAAGTATGACTTCAATTCCAAAAAATACCAAAACACAAAGGCTCTGTGATGTTGCCTTCACTTTAAGGTTTCTTGCCTTGGTTTCATGCTCACAATCAGTCCAAATTCAATTCTGGAGAGACGGCTTTTCATACTCCAAGAATTTGTACTAAACGATGTAATCATCTTTTCTTTATTATCTCTGACCTTTCTGTTGCAGCTCACTTTTATCACTCTTACCTTCCTGTCACTGAAATCTTTTGATGACTTTAAAAAAATGATCTAAAAACTTGGTAAATGTGGAATCTGCTTAATATGTGCTTAAAAGTTAATATCAAACCAAAGCAGCCAAGCAGCCATCATTCATGTTATTACCCAGTTTTTTTTTTTTTTTTGGGGGGGGGGGGGGGCGGAGGGGGGAGCTGTGACACATCGAAAGGTCCTGTGTAATAAAAGATCTGCTGATATTGAGATGAGATATGTCGGGGACTGTCTGATTCAGCTCAGCGGCTGATTGATTGATCGGTCATGCTGTACATTCACGACGCAGAAATTAATCAAGAGCAGCGCACTGGCAAAACGCAAAGGACAGACAGCGTGATTGGTCCATTTAGACTGGGCATGTGCGCCATTAATTTATGCCACATGCACAAGATTAGTTAATAGCCCCCGATAAAACAGGGACTATTTTACGGCCGTATTAGTCATCCACTAAAAGACATTGCATGAAATGAGGCGGGCAAACAAGAAATGCGGAAAATAAATTGTTATTAAGTGTGTTTGTTTTCGTCTATATGGTTCAATAAGACGAAGTCTGTCTCCTATCGGTTTGTGATTGAATGAGATCAAGTTGGCAATGGTCACAACTGTTTGGGGACAGGTTGCCTTCCATCAGACGACCTCTGCAATTGTCTAAAATTAACATGTTGAATAAACGCAGAGAAAGAGTACCGTCTCATGGATTTTGCCAGTGTTGGTGTATCAGATTAACTGACAACTGCTTCTGTGCCAGAAACTGCTGTTAATCAAATGGCCACTTGATGCTGTCTCCAAAAGTGGCCTAATCCTCCCCAAAACCTACATTACGCTACAGTCACACTAGAAAAAATGTTGGTTGGAGACCATTATTGTGATATTAGTGGATCAATTCGCAATAAATTTGTTGCCTTTCAGATGGTTGCTTTGAAGATGTCGTCCAGATATGCAGTTACTTGCAGCCAGTTGGCGTCTATGGTTTGTGATTGAATGGGATAAAGCTGTTTGGAGACATGTTGCCTCCCACCAAGCGACCTGTGCAATCACCTTGCAATCGAATGTGGTCACCCAGAAGCTGAAGGTGCTGCTCACTACAACTACTTGCAACTGAAAAAATTCAAACCAATCATCAACCAGGAATTCCCTCTAAACACCAGGAGATCCCATCCTTTTTTTCATTACTGAGCTGTAAGACATGAAGCATGAAGACACACCAATCAAATTTAACTGCTTCAACTTGAACATTTCCATTTTAGAATTGAATAGAATAGAATAGAATAGTGTTTTATTGTCACTGTTACAAGAACAATGAAAGGCAGTTTGGTATTTGGTATTTTCAGGTTTAAAGGGTGGGCTGACTCACAAGAAGCATACCCAGCTTTTTGACAATTTTTTGTACAAAATGTTGCATTCAGTACGATTAACTCATCTTAATTCACCAGGAAAGTCATTACTGAAGTCAAAGCAACTGCTTTCTACAGCCAGAGGGTGCAACCCGATTATTCATCTTTGATGAACATAAAGCAATAATTCTGTGTAAAAATGCAACTGATACATATTACATATATACATATACACATACACATATACATACATACACATACACATACACACACACACACATACATATATATATATATATATATATATATATATATATATATATATATATATATATATATATATACTAGGGGTGCAACGATACACAAAATTCACGGTTCGGTTCGGTTCGATACTTTGGTGTCACGGTTCGATGTTTTTTCGATACAAAAAAAATGTTCATGCATTTTTAATTTGTCATTTATTAAAATTATAAATATATATTTTAACTCAAAAGTACAGTTTTTAAATTTAACTCTAACCCTTGTGCGTGTTTTTTATTTTGACAGCGAATGCATATACATATACATACATATATATATATATATACATACATATATATATATACATACATACATATATATATATACATACATATATATATATATATATATATATATATATATATATATATATATATATATATACACACACACACATATATATTAGGGGTGCAACGATATTCGTATCGATATTGAACCGTTCGATACAGTGCTTTCGGTTCGGTACGCATATGTATCGAACAATACAACATTTGTAATTTATTTTATCAACTTTCCTTCTGACGATGCTGTCTGTGTGGAGCGCTCAGTGAATCTGCGTTCGACTACTCCGCCTAGGCTGCACTGTCGAGTGCAGATCCACTGAGCGCTCCACACAGACAGCATAGTCAGAAGGAAGAGCGCAGGGCAAGCTAGCGAGACAGAAGTTAAGCTCTCCTTGCAACATGGCAAATTGAACCTCCCCCAACCTCATTCAGATGTGGCGTTTGGAATTATTTTGGTTTTCATGTGACGTATGACCCTGAAGGTAAGCGCGTCATGGACTAAAGTAAAACAGTATGTTGGATGTGCCACACAATGCTCAATTACATGGGTGGGGGCTAGTGTGTTAGCGCAGTTAGCTCGTTAACGTGTTGGCGGTCTAGCCCCATGCACGGGGCTATCAGGGGTAGCTCGTTAATGGAGATTTGCTGTGTTGTGGCGTTAAGGTCATTTTAACGAGGTTAACCTGAAAGCACTAGTGGGAACACAACGAATATGACTGCACATTTACGCCGACATCATCCTAGTGCAAAGACAAAAACAACAAGCATGCATGCTACAAACTTTACCCGAGTCATTTAGACAGCCGTTAGCACATGATTCTCCTTATGGGGACCTGATATGTTTAATATGCTGCTGAGAATATAGCCCAGAAGAAGCAGATAGTATAGCTTTTATTTTGGAAAGAGCCATTTCTCTGTAATAAACTCTCTTTTCCAAAGATAAGTGATTCCTCAATCAGATACAGGGCTCGCAAAATCGCTAGCCCGACGTCCTGGGGCTAGCGATTTTTCCAGTCGGGCTACCAAAATCTATCTCTGCCCTGCCCGTCCGGCTATTGTAGGAAGGAAAAATATATGTCAATGCTTTTGCATTCTTTCGGAAATGTAGCTGGGTAATTATGTCATTGGCATCGGTGAGCCACTGTCAATATGTGACATATTGAAATCGCGTTTGAATTTGCGCTTGTTTTTTTGCTTTCACTTTGCAATCGCGTGAACTGCGTATAGAGAGCGACAGTACTGATTGGTGAGTGATGATAATTTGTGCACCAATTCCTCTGACATCGTCTTATCAATCGTTAGCTTACTATGCAAACATGACAAGTGAAATCTCCCGCAGCTTAAACATGTGAGACGTTGATCGCGCAGAGAATCGCTGAGCTTATGTGAGTGCCTGTGTAAAAGCAGCAGGATATATATTTTAGTTCTGCTGAGCCAAATAAGACAGGTCAGGGTGAAGAAGTGACAGCCAAAGAAAAGCTTACCGCAAAACGGAAAAGTTATGACAAATCAGACTATAAGGCAAAAAGAAAGTGCAGCTTTATGGTTTCATGGCCAAAATAATTTCTGTGGCTGCGATATGATGAGCTAAATAACCAGGGGTGCACATAAGTAGTCCGCAGGTGCACATTCGCTGTCAAAATAAAAAGCACGCACAGGGGTTAGGGTTAAATTTAAAAACTGTACTTTTGAGTTAAAATATATATTTATAATTTTAATAAATGACAAATTAAAAAGGCATGAACATTTTATTTTGTATCGAAAAAATATCGAACCGTGACACCAAAGGATCGAACCGAACTCGTATCGATATTGAACCGTTCGATACAGTGCTTTCGGTTCGGTACGCATATGTATCGAACAATACAAATCTTTTTATTTATTTTATCAACTTTTCTTCTGACGATGCTGTCTGTGTTGAGAGCTCAGTGGATCTGCGTTCGACTACTCCGCCTAGGCTGCACTGTCGAGTGCAGATCCACTGAGCGCAGTGCAAGCTAGCAAGACAGAAGCTACGCTCGTTGCAAGATGGCAAATTGAACCTCCCCCAACCTCATTCAGATCCGGCCTTTGGAACTATTTTGGTCTTCATGTGAAGTATGACCCTGAAGGTAAGCGCGTCATGGACAAAAGTAAAACAGTATGTTGGATGTGCCACGCAATGCTCAATTACATGGGTGGGAACTAGTGCGTTAGCGCAGTTTGCTCGTTAACGCGTTGACGCCGTCCAGCCCCTCACATGGGGCGATACGCGGTAGCTCATTAATGGAGATTTGCCGTGTTGTGGCGTTAACGTCATTTCAGATTAACGCTGACAGCACTAGTGGGAACAAAATTTACGCCGACATCACCCTAGTGCAAAGACAAGTGGGAGCAGACAAAAACAACAAGCACGCATGCTACAAACTTTACCTGAGTCATTTAGACAGCCGTTAGCACATGATTTTCCTTATGGGGACCTGATATGTTTAATATGCTGCTGAGAGTATACCCCAGAAGAAGAGTATAGTACATCTTTTATTTTGGAAAGAGCCATTTCTCTGTAATAAACTCTCTTTTCCAAATATACCCAAATAATTGACCATTAAGGAAAATGCTCATGTTATAAAATAAATGTATACCAATTAAATATATTTCATTAGACGAGATTCCTTTATATGTAACATTTTACAGTGTAACACATTCACCTAAATTAGTTTTTTTGTAAGTGTTTCTTAGAACAAAGGCAGGTTAAAGGCATTTCAAAGCCTCTTTAAAGATGCTAAGATTTCCACTGAGAGTGGCCAGAGGCATTAAAAATGAGTACATCAGAAGATCAGCTCAGGTTGAGCAGATGGAGACAAAGACATTGGACACAGTGGACAAAGGATGTTAAATATGGAGCTGCCAGGAAGAAGGGAAATACTAAGACCACAGAGAAGACTCATGGATGTTGTGAAGGAGGACATGCAGAGGACTGGTGTGACAGAGGAGGATGTTAGGGATAAGGTGAGGTGGAAACAGATGATCCACTGTGGTGACCCTAAAGGGGGCTGCAGAAAGAAGAAGAATACCTACACACTAATCATTTGTCATCGTCAAACTGTGCTCAGTTTTGACTGCTATCTCAGTGTTTTCTCACTCTGAGACTGACCATGTAGTCTGACTTATTGCTCCTTAATCAACTAACAAATGAGTCACCAAGAATATCCATAATTTAGACACAGCGTCTGCATCAGATTGCAAAGGCTGCTTTGACCAGATGCATTTGCATTATTAGTGACTGCAATCAGAAATCTTGGGAGAAACATTGTTAAAACGTTGCATTTGCTGCATTTACAGCTGCAGCATAACCATCACCTCTAATAGTTTTGTTATAGGGTAAATTAGGATCTAGTTAACCCAGTTTTTCCAATACTGCAACTGTACTGGAGAAGCCTCTGACTGGACAGCCAGTCGAAGCTGCTTAACAGCCACAAGTGAAGGACTTTACATTTTGCATTTCATGTAATTACCAGTCAGGTCTAAAAGCAGAAGACAGAGTCTTAATCGCTCATTGACAACAACATAGGCCGGATGTGGCAACTTCTGAGTAGTTCTTACTGTAAGATGTTTTAAGTTTGACATGACCAAAGCTCAAACCACACGCTGCAACTGGGAGCAACTAAAGCTGCTTGTGCTGCCGTGTCGTAGCCTGAGCCCGACCCGAGGGTGGAAGCAATAAATTACTCTCAAACTGAGGCTTTTTTTATGGACGAGAACTTTGTAATTTTGCTTCGAGGCATGTCATGAGCAAAGCATTTTTCTCTGCTACATTTTAAATTGCTTGCAGGTTCTTCATTCACGTCATTAACTGGACAGCTGCGATTATAATCAAATAATTGGTCCCGCAACAGTTTTTTTTGGTTGTTTATTTGGTTTATTTTGTCGACTTCAGCTCCTTGAACTTCTGCCTCTCTTGTCCTTGTTGCACAAAGAATTTCCTTTTCTTTTTCTCCAAATGCAATCTTTTCAGAAAGTCAGACACCCATATTTTGAGCTGAACAATTCTGAGTGCCTTTTGAAGGTTGTTGGGGTGTAGAGTCAATAATACAAAATTGTAGGTCTAATGTGCCAAAGAGGATGAAAAGCAATTTTTATTCATTGATTTTATTCATCAGAGTCTGATTACAAGTCTTTGGGAACATTACTGCCTTTGTGAAACAAGTCATATGAAGCATCTTGTGGTTCCAGGGTAAATTAAATTAAGTGATGTCGCTTGGGTCAGTGTCATGTTGGAGCAAAAGACTACACACACAGACACACACACACACCAAAAACCCCCTCCTGTCATAATTCGGTACATTATTATAAACAGGAAAATGCATAGACTTCTGTCAAATAGCTGCGCCGTCACTGCCTGCATGGGTGCCTGCTGTCTCAACCCCTCCACCGCCCCATCATCCACCAGCAGGCACAGGGAGGATAGTTTCCTTTCAAATGTAGCAAATTTATGGGGAAATATGGACTCTGCTGATGTAATAAATGAATCATTTAGAACGAGAAGTGTCTGACTGAAGCACAGATATTTTTTAAAAAGTTACGTTAGCCTTCTGGCAACGATCTGCCGGACACAGGCGCCACCGGGCCCTCTGACCACCACCAGTAGGCAAACATGGGGTTAGTATCTTGCCCAAGGATATTTGGCATGCAGCCAGGATGCAGCCTGGGATCGAACCACCGACCGTCTGATTAGTGGCTGACCTGCTCTGCCACCTGAGCTACAGCCACCCCAGATTTATCGCAGATTTTAACACCAATCCAATACTAAGAATTGTACTGAAGTATTGACCCCATTGTGCTAGTACCGATCCAATACCAATACCAACTTTGGCATCCATACTATCGACATTTGGATTGATCATCCCACCTTTACTAGCTAGCTAACAAGTTGCATTCATAAGCTGTATGAGTGCAAAGCACAGATAAACATCAGCATATTGGCTAATTAGGACTAAGTAGGGGACTAATATATAACACACAGCAAGCCATTATTTTATTTCAATTATGCATCAACATTGATCCCAGACCTAAGAGACACTGACTAGAACACCCCCAGGACACATGTCAATTAACAAGGTAACTTCCCCCCACTAGTGGGCTGCAAATATGCTTTTTAACACTGTAAAGTTGGACACAGTGTTTTTGCAACTTTAGTGTTTCAGTGTTGTCTGACTATTTTCCCCTCCAGTGGGTGTGGTTTCCAGAGCATAGATGAGATTTCCACTGTCTATTACAGTAAATCCAATGTCCAATCCACAAACACATGCTAGTAAGTTCTGCCGTTGCACATTGGCAACCTCAACCAAACACACCTGAGCCTTTCCCTCAGCTCTCTCAGGTATATCTGAGGATATTTTAAATATTCACTTCTTCTGTTACATTCAGAGGTCAATAGATTCACTTCTCCAGGAATGGGGAATTTTGGAACTGCTGCCAGCACACCAAATAACACTTCTGGATGGCTCCAGCTTCCCGGTGAGCTTCCAGTAAAAGAAACTGGTGGTACCAGCCGCTTTCCAGTTCACACATGCACACAGTCACAGAGTGTCAAACCACAACACACTCACATTGCCAGGAAGGGGTCAAATTAATGGCTGACTTTGCAGCTCTTGGGCAGACACTCAGACACACATATGCACAGGCAAACGCACACACTTGTACTTGCTCGCGTGCACACGCACACACATACACAACCACACAAAATAATTCCATTTCTCCCCCTTTCACCGCCCTTCCGCTCAGTGCCACTCTGCTTTTTTTCCTTGTTCTCTCTCTAATTTGCATAATGTACTCGCTCCTTCTGAAGCTCAGGGTACACACACACACACACACACACACACACACACACACACACACACACACACACACACACACACACACACAGATGGCACCACTGGCTTCAGACACAGTGCAGAGTGGGGAATGTGAGGGGAACGAAGGGACGAGGAGGAGAATGTTCTGGTAAAATAAACACACACACACGCAATAATACCATAATTATCCTGGGCACTGGCCTTGGCACTAACCTGGGGAAAACCCTGATGTGCCAACTCACTGCACCCAGTGACCTATCTCAGCCAGCTGGAGAGGAACACACTGGCATGCATACGTAGACGTATACATACAGCATGCACGGGCCCATTCATGCAAAAACATTCATGCATACACAAAGTACACAAAGCCAGCAGTGCAGACAGGCTAAGTAAACTCATCATCATCTCTTCTGTTCTGTTTAATCACTCTTGCCTTTTCATTTGTGCATTTAATTATTCGATTTACTTATTTTGGTTTTCGGAGGGGGTCAGATCACGTCTGTTTTGTTGGACTAAGTTATCCTTGTAAAGCTCTGGGCCTGATTATCCTGTGATGAGTCACCCAGGGGTGGGTCAGAGGGAGAGAGAGAGAGAGGGAGGTGAATTCAGTGCACAAGAACCCAACAACCAGGCCACTAGTTACATAGCTATAAACAGAGGGAGAGCGCGCACAGAGAAATGGGCCTTGAAAGGCATCAATCCCTAGCTCAGGCATGGGAGAGCTCAAGTAGAATGAGGACAAATCACACCACACACACACACACACACACACACACACACACAGACAGACAGCCATCATTTAACCTGCTTCCTTTTCTTCTTGTTTATCAAAGCTGTGCAAGATGGGCTCTCTGGCTACCGAGAGCCACCGTTCCCGACGCGATTCTCACCAAGCGGTACATGTCGGGTCACATCATTTACTTGCTAATGTAGTCAGTAATCACAGAAAGAGAGAGAGAGGGAGGAAAATAACAAAAACAACAGGCTGTCGAGGACAGATCTGCAGCCGGCAGGCTTTGTTGATGCCACAAGAGCTGCGGTCGTTTCGGATAAAGTTGCATAACATCTCCCTCATACGGGAAAGAGGAGGAGGGGGGGTGACATTTAGAAATGGCCAGATAGATGGGGGGTGACAAACACATGTTGACACACAAAAAGCCATGCAAGCTTTCCCACTTTTCACTCAAGTTGCTCTAATAAGTTAATTTTCAGGAAAGTTGAGGCATTTATGATAAAAAAAACAAACTAATACTTATATAGCCTACACTTTAGCAAAGAGTTTCGAACTTGAGTGGGTTTTCTTGTACACTTCCTACACATGTATACCGTATATATGCACAAACATATGCAAACACCCACAAGATTGTGGAACAATTGCATTCAAGTTTCTCTTATTTGACTTGATAGACTCGCAGCACTCACAAATTTCTGTGCCTCGCCGTCACTCTTCAAGCCTTTTTTACTTGAGGGGGGTTCTTCTGTTTTACTCAAATATAATTTCCTGCAGGAGCACTCACATTTCTGGTCAAGTTATATCCTGCCAAAGTAATATTTGCTCTGTTTGAGCAGAATATTTCAGAAGGCCATCCACTTATGCGCATGAACACACATTCACACACACACACACACACACACACACACACACACACACACACACACACACACACACACAAGCGCACATATCTGCTGAGCCTGATTCAACAGGACTGGTCGGTGTTCTCACAGCGCTAACTGTCGCCACAGTGAGAGGTCAAACAGAAACAGTAGCACAACTTATATAAGTCACAATAACAGGCGCAGGGGGGAAAGAGGGTGAGGGGAGCGTGGGTGTGTAAATGTGTGTGCGAGCAGAGAGAGGAACAGCTGATTTTATGCTAGCTTCTCTGCAACTTCTTCAGTAACCCAGGGAAGCTGTCATTTTTCACACCAAGACTCATATTGCTTCTTTCATAAGTGACAGTTACATCATATTTTATCTTCAGAAATTTAGTAGCTAACAAAAGCATGGAACAGAACATTAATAATGAGATTTTTAAAACAGAAGTGCATATTGGAAATGCTAGCGGCACTAGAAGCTAGATAGCTAGATAGCTAGCTTGACAGCTAGTTAGCTTGCTTATCCGGTTGTTCAGTCTGACGTCACTAGCCGTGTCTGGACCTAAACTCCGCTGCAGGTCCATATATCAAACAATCACTATGGCATTACTGAGAGTTGAAAAACTGTCTAAAGTCTTTCATCTTTAATAAAATGATCAGCGTTCTGCTCTACCAGGTGTAACAATTGAGTTTAGCATCCAGGCATCCATGAAAACGGAATTTATGACATTTAACGGAGTTAGAAGTTAGCAGGGAGTTAGCTCGCTAGCTTCTATCTAAATACAATATAGCATGTCCTGACTGCGGGGTTTTGGAAACAAATTAAAACGTACAGCTCTGTTATCACTTCCAGCATAAATGAAGACAGAAAACTAAAAAGC
Source organism: Rhamphochromis sp. 'chilingali' (assembly GCF_963969265.1). Taxonomy (NCBI): domain Eukaryota; kingdom Metazoa; phylum Chordata; class Actinopteri; order Cichliformes; family Cichlidae; genus Rhamphochromis; species Rhamphochromis sp. 'chilingali'. Next base: position 5,285,402 of record NC_137944.1, read on the forward strand.
AGTGACGTTTGTAGGGTTACTGAAGTTGGGCTAGCTGGTATATGATGATGTGCTACGTGACCGCTAGCAACACAGCTATGTTAGCATAATATAAACAAGCTAACTTTTTTTCCCACTCGATAAAAGTTAACGTGAGTGTTCTCGGTGATCAGGAACAAATGTAATCGCATGGCAGGATGCTGTAAAAGGACCAAACTTCAGCCAGGAGAACAACTGAGATAATCCATCCATAATACGAGGTTAGTCATTCATATACTGCTGCATGGGCTGGGTTGTAGTTACATCCTAAGGTTTTAAAAACTGAGCTTAAATAAATGATTAGCGGTAATAAAAGCCGAGGGAGGTCAACAGTGATCACTGACTGTTTTAGGAGCTTTTTGAGATCAAATAGAAGAAAATACATAACATTAAACATGTTAACAACACAAAAGCCATATTAAACGCAGGCTACTTTAGGCCCGGAAGTAGGATTCGTTGCGTCATCACTGAACAACCGGATTAGCATTAATCTGTAATTCACCATGATATTAAATGAGTGCTAATTATGGTTAGCTAAAGCAAGCTTAAAGAATATACCTATAGAAAGCAAATAATGTTTATTTCAGCTATACAGACAGTTATTTTAATGGTTCAGTCACACTAAAGAAAAGATAGACGCCAATTTTGCAACTACAAAAAATCATTAATGTCCACTAACAATACTGAATTTTTTCTGCATTCAGTAACCAATTGCAAGTCCCCCAGCAGTTGAGCAGTCAACACCCTCAACCTCTGGACAACCACTTTTGCAAAATGATTGCACGGGTCATCTGTTGGGTTGCAACCTGTCTCCAAATAATTGCAGTGCAACTCAGACTGAGTGCAATCACTTTCAGACAGTCAAATTTGTAAAATGGCTTACCAACACATTGGAATTAATCTGAGTCAGTCTGTCCATGAATTAGTTAAATTGCTATTGTGGAGCAATTACGTCACCTTTATGAGGATTTTCAGTTTAAGATCTATAAGGTAATATCTGGACGTAGTTACTGTGAATTTCTGTGTGCGCAGATGGCAACAGATTTGAAATTTACACCAGTTTATTGCAATTAATCACTATTACATGTAAATGCTAACTTTACCACATTCCATCACAAACGTAAAGACTTATTCTGTCTTATTGCTTTTTTCTCGACATCTTAAAAGTTGCTTTAAAGACAGCGAGTAGTCGCAGCTCTGGACGCCGTCTTTTAAGTAACCACTTCAAGGGCAACAAAATTGTAAGACCAATGGACATGGTTGTTGGTCATCCAATGGTCTCCAAACACAGTTTTCCCTGCTGTGACTGTAGCATAATGTAGGTTTCCACTTTTGGAGACAGCATCAAGTGGCCATTTGATTAACTGCAGGTCCCAGTCTTTCTGCAATGGCCTCATTTGTCAGGCTCTGAAGTCGTTCCTTGGCTTCCACTTCCACTTCCACAAAGTTAATCAGTTAATCTAGCATGCTAACACTGGCAAATTCCACTAAACGTTACTCTTTGTCCACGATTATTCAGCACCTACTCCATCACGGCCTGCTCCCGAACATTTATTTGGGAAAGACATGAAAAGGAGCATTAGCGTTAGCGGTCTATATGCTTTCTTGGTTCCGCCAACAGCGACCATAAAAGCATACAGAGCTTTCATGGTTGCTGTTGTTGTTCCAAAATCACCAAAGTCAAACATGCTATAAATCTCTTCTGGGTTTTTTTTTTGGTGATTGCAGTTTGGCTCAAACACAAACACAAGTCTAAACAAACAGCAAAGACTTAAATACTTTTAATTTCTGTCCCGCTTTAATGCCAGATTTTCACTCGCGTGTTACCCAGAGAAAAACTGCCATGTCACCAGACTGGCTGAGCTGTTCGCCTAAAAGGCAAACAAAAGATTATATACTCCATTACAAAAAAGTCATGAGACTGTAGAGGATGCAGCATCTAGTATAGTGAGGGTGAGGATAGGATACAAGTTCGTACTGACGAAGGACAGAAGGACAGCAGAGGGGTAGAAACGCAGAGGTATGCAGGAGAAAGGAAAGAGCAAGAGATTTTCTATAAGCTTAAGATAAAGAGGTCATGCTGCTCGTTTCTGGGTCAGCTCACATTAAACAGGCAGCAGCACGGAGCTACCGTGGTCCTCGGCCCCGTGGAGGCGCAGCGGTGCGGACGTGCTTCCACCGACTGTGACCGCACATTAGGCACTCACTTTGAGCTGTACAGGCACCGCTCAAGGCGTCAACACATAAAGCTGCCCTTTCTTCTAATCCGCAGCATATAGAGGCGCACACACAGAAGTACATCCAAGAGCCTGGCAGCTAGTGGTGGAGTTTGTGTGTGCCGACTGGCATTAATGTTAACCTAAACTCTGATCAGTGACAGTCCCTGGAACGCTGCTGAAGGCATAAACACTGGAAGGTAATGGACACACACAAACACACATGCAGGACATGGTATGGAATACATATGAGACTGAAATGATGTGCAGTTACTGAGCTGTCAGCGGGGCACACGAAGCTTATTTTTATGTCACATTCCTACGGTTGTTTATGCTAGGACTGATCTGGGAAGCGTGATGGAACTCAGGCTTTTAGACTCCGGTGGTAAAAATTTAGCCCAGCTTCGGCTGATCCTCGGCAGATGACAGTCACACAGGAAAGAACAGCACGTCCCTGCCAAATCGCACCATTTAGCTAGCTGCTAGTGGTTTAAAGGAGTATTTCAGCAAGCAGATGGTATTAAAGTAAGACACCTCAGAGATGGATTTCAGAAAGAATGCTCAAAATCAAAGACAGAGAAACAGAAGTGTTGCACTTTTTAGTCAGCGTGGGCCAATCTCCACTGTTCAGTCCTACAGTTCGCTTCTCTTTTGTTTAGCTATCCTTCACTGGAAAAATAAATCTTTTCCTTAATCACTGAACATGTTGCTAGTCATGTAAAATCACAGGCAATAGAAAATATACTGCAGCCTATGACACTTTTCCCACTAAATGCACATAATTCATAGGGCAGGAATGGTCGAATGCAAAGCAAGGTCAAAGTTCAACAATCCCTGTGGCCCATAAACTGGTGAATCATCAGTAAGGTCTGCAACCTGTTGCTTTTTAAGTACAAAGAAAGGGTATAAGGACATAATGCAAAAAGAAAATCAATGCTACACTCAGACTAGGGAAAACAGTGGTTAGAGGCCGTAGCACAACCAAAATTACTGCAACCGTGTGCAGTGAACTTGCAATCTTGCCTTTGAAATATTTGCTTCAAAGATGGGGATCACGGCTGTGACCAATCACAGTCATTCGGCGTCTTCAGATGGCTTTGTTGCGTCAATCTGCAATAAAACAGGACCGTCAGTCTGCAGCTGAATAGCGTCTGGTTGGCAATTATATGCAATGTTTGTGATAACACAGCGATGAACTGTGATAAATCATCAAAAATTGCAAATCTAAATAAACATAAATTCACATGAACTCAGTCTATAGATCTGAAACTAAAATTCCTCCACAACAGCAACATAGTTGCCACAGGACACTGATTTACCTACATCAGGTGACCCGTGCAATTAAAAGTGGTTGTCCACACTAGTTGTAATCAGCCTCTACGAGCGGAAAAAATTTCAATGCAACCACCCAGTCGCAAAGCAGTTGCTGTCCTATTTTTACTCCAGTGTGGCTGAGCCATTGTGCAGCCCATTGCTGCTTCCGCCATTGCAAACTGCCACCTGCATTGTGCAGAAAAGCAAACTGAAAGTGACAGTCTGCATTCAAATAAAAGTAGTGACGCCACCAGCAAAGACATTTATAGCCTAGCTCTTCATATAAATCAAATTTTGCTCCACAAAAGTGAATTTCTAATGACTTGTTCACTTTGAGCAGTCTAAGCGTTAAAAGCAACGAGACTTGTTGCCTTGTTCTGCGATTTGTTCTTCATGACACATGCAGTGGGAACAAGTCTGCATCCCTACGACCCGGCTCATTAGAGTTGGATTTGTGCAAAAATGATCTACAGCCTCACCTCCACAGCCACAGAACATATATTACAAGGATGAAAACACGAGTAACACTTTATAGTAACTGTTAGTTTATTCAATCATCCAGAGACAGCAACAATGTTACAATAACCAACCAGCTGTTTAACTCAAATACTACTACCACTTATTAACAGCCATTATAAAGTGCTGCGACGTGTTTCACTGAGCTGTGCATCAAACTCATTGGTCTGAATGAACTTCCTGTCATAAAGCTGGATCTGTCAACATGTGAGCTCATTAAGGCCAAGAATACACCCACGACACCTTTAGGACCTTCGAAATAGCACTTCAACCTAACAAGACAAAGGTCCTCTCCTTCCACTCGCTGCATTCATGATCTTCACCAGCGACGGCGTTGGCTCAGTTGTTATGGAGATGGAGCTGCTGAAGCTCAAGCTCAGCAGCTACCGAACAAGGGTAAGGGTTAAGTTTGAGTTCCCTGGAAACAGATTGCAACGCAGACCTGGAGTCGGATGTTTTCTCAAACTTCTATTTCCACGGCTTTCATGCCGAGCTGTTGTTTTGGAGACTTCTCCTTCTGTCGGCTTGTCAGACCTTGAATTGGGCTGAGGTAAGTTCGCAGCACCTCCCCACGATGCGGGTTAATGCGGGTGAGTTTTTTACATTCAGGCTCTGTTTACTGCTAATTTCACATGGTTAAACCAAAGATTTTAAAAGGCACAACTAACCTTTTGTCGCCTCCTGAATGTCGTCTATTCATTTTGGGGCTAAATGTGTCACATGTCTGAGTGATAACTACAGCAAAACTGGCCACTTTCACCTAAATTCATCAACTAAGCTCTAGCTAAAGAGCCAAAACAGGAATTTGGGGGTGTTGAGAGGGGTGGGAAGGAGGAATATTTTTTCAAGGGCAAATAATGGACCCGACTGAACTGAACTGAAAGCAGCCATTAAATAAAAGAAAGACAAGAAAGAGCAGGAGAAAGAGGCAAATATCTTTCCAATTATCAGCTCTGGAGCATTTTCTTAAGAGAGAGCTGAAAGGACAGGTTATTAAGCTTTAATGCATCACAGCATAGGAACCATTCAAGGCCTTCTCCCTCATTAGACCTACCACCAGCCTCACAGTGTGTGTGTGCGCGTGTACGGCCTCACACTACACTAAACACTAAACACAGAGTAATGAGAGCGTGAGTGCGGGCTAGTCCGCTTACAGACGGAATAATTGCAGATTTAGCCAACATGGGCATTTTCATTCCCTTGTATAGATGGGATTAGCACACGTACAGCAAACAGGAGTTACATTTTCCTAATAAAACCATTCAGCGGGATCGAGAACACTGTTGGACCCACACCCAAGCGCTATATACAAAATGTATGACAGAGAGAGAAGAAAAAAAACCAAAAATTTGATCAGATTTTCCTGGATGTAACATTCTTTTAATGAAAAAAAGAGAGAGGTAATACTTATAGAAACACTGGCACCGCTCCTCGCGGGATGTGGCTCTGATCTCTAACTTTCATTTCTCGCCTTTGTGTTTTTTTTCCTCTCCCAGGCAAACAAACAACATGATGAAATTTCTGCGGATGATATATTGCCCCGGTTGATGTCAGTGTATTAGAAGTGTGGTGTGGGGTTGATTCCGCAAACAAAGCCAGAATTGATTCTCCTTATTGAAATCCACCACGTAATATCTGAGGGGATCCATCTGGACCGCAAAGCTCTCTCGCCCTCTATAAATAAAAGCAGACTGAAGAGGGAAGAGTGGAGGAGAGGGGGGCAAAGGAAGGAAAACGGGAGCCTCACCCTGGAAAAGGGGGGCTCCCGATCGACGTTGGAGAAGACGGAGGAGGAGGAACTTAAACAATTTGGCCTGCTCGGTAGAGCTGAGACTTCGGCGCTGCCAGACGGCACCATATGAAGGCATTAGCGAGACAAAACACCGCCTAACACCCAGTCCAACTTCCTAGGATCAATGAAGAGGCATTGGCTGCGGTGCCTCTGCTCAGTCAGCCACTAACTCTCCTTCTGTCCATCCAGTGATTATCACCATGTGTGCACACTGTGGCCCCGGAGTTTGATGAGGATGATTTTCCCGTAGATGGGATGATTAATGTGGCTGCTCTAAGATGCTGAGTGAGATTGATGCTGCCCACTATCCCCTGCATGCCTAATCTTTCATCCTTACAGTAAATATGACACAATGTCCATATGCACGTGGAAACGGCCTGATTACAAACAGCTTGCGAAGCCCTCGTCCCGTTTAATGATTACATCCAAAGGCACTCTGAGTCAAACGGCCGTTTCCCATAATGAAATTAGCTGGTCGCACTATCTGCCCGCCTCTGAGCGCGAGGCAAGGAGTTTCCGTGAGGGTCACCCCAGCTAAGTAATCCTAGTTAAGCAACTCGAATGCAAATGAGATGTAAATCAAGCTAAAACGGAACACTGGTTAATTTGGCCTCCTGACATTGCAAACAGTCGCAGGGGGATCCGATGCAAATTGCATGCAAATGACAACTGACGGTCTTTGTCTCCATTGGCTCAAGGGTATGAGCCTACGAGCTCAGGTTCGTGTCTGGTTTTGTCTATGCAAATATTTAATGTATCCAAGTGGAACTAAAGAAAGTAAATACCCACTGGAGAGAGGGCTGGAGAGGTGGACGGGGTTCACAACAGGTCACGAGGCTGTCATCGCAAGAGCTGAGGCATTATACACCCACACCGCGCGGCCCCGGCGCAGGAGAGGAAAAATCCAAAACCTCAGACCAGAGAGCGCGAGTGAGCCAGACGTTACATTCCGACCGCTCCGCGTTTACCAAAAGCCAGGACCCAGCTGTGTGTGATCCAGCCAACTCCTACATCATCTGGAGCCTTGCCTTATATATTCACTGCTGAGATCAAGCCCTACAGTACAAAGCCCCACATATAATTTTGGCAATCCTACCAGGCCTGTTTTAAGACCTAACAGAGAGCGTATCTAAATCCAAAGCCCCCTGGGAAGAGGTCAAATCTTTGCGGAGACAAGCCCCTAAAGACCAACGGGCTGAGCAGAATGACTTTCCTGGTCCATGTACCGACCCCCAGTATGGATTCTCTCACACAAGAAATTGATTTTCCCTGCAATCTTCTATCAACCATCAATATCAACCATCAAAAGAGGTGGAAATCAACTAGTGGCAGCTTCTGTTTGTGTCTCTTTTCATCTATTAAAGAAAAGCCATAAAGTAAGAGAAATGGCCGTCTCCTTGCCTCTCTCTTTTCTCCATACATCACAGTGTCTCACAGCTGGTTGTGCACAGCACACACCCAGCCTCTTCAGGCTTCAGTGCTCTCTCGCCTCTCATTTACTCTGAACGGGGCAAATTCATGTGTTGCCCCACTGAACCAACGATTTGTGGCTTCGCTTTTGCATGCGCTGAAAAGTTAAGACAGGTTCAGCGTTTCAAGCGCCAGCCAAGAAAAACACGTTTATTAAAATGCTCCAGTGCTGCCATAAGCCAATGAAATCATATCATGAACAGAGAGGGCGAGGTGGTTGCTAGGGCAGCCTGTCGGTTCACATCAAAACTAAGGAGAAGCTCATCACAGTGGTTGAATTATTGCACCATGTGTATGAAGCTGCCTTGGCTCATGCAAACTGCTAATCAAACTTCTGCTTCGGCAACTGTCAAAACAGGACTAGAAACCAGTT
>NC_137944.1:5298100-5365600 GCF_963969265.1 Rhamphochromis sp. 'chilingali'
TAATCCAATATATGGCTTTTTACTAGTGCTCACATATTCCAAATATAATAGAAACCAAAGAAGCTGCTCGTAATGATATATTTTTGGGGGTGTTTAAAATGGTATTAAAGATCTCACAATCGTGGTTGTTGAATCTAGTCATTAAAAGTTATTGGGTTTACCGAACATTGTGGGTGTTCACAATTTCCAAATGAGACAGTCATATACAGCACTCATTTCAAACGCACATAAACTCTGCTGAGAAAAGGTAAACAAGCCATGCATTTCTGTCTGTCTCTGACTCAACCCGTTAGTTCAGATTTAAATTAAGTTTCAAGTCACGCTGATTTTTTTTCTTTTTAGTAAACTTAGTGAACTACACCTCCGAACTTGAGCTGTCATTTATTGGTTGACTCGTGCAGTGTCGCCCTCCATGTGGCAGGAGAATTTTGGGACAGAGAGTGTGTCACTTAAAACACTTTAAAATACATGGATGTGAAAATGTTCCATAGCCCATTTATTCCCATTACTCATGAAATGAACGAATCATTTGGTTCATATGGTCTAAATTACTCTTAGAGCAGAGGTCTCAAACATAAGGCCCGGGGACCAGAATCGGCCCAGCGAAGTCTCCAATACAGCCTAATGGGAAAATATGAAGGAGGACACAAATTTAACTGTGTTTTCATATATTTCAGATATTTTTCATATATTGAATACATGTCTTTTTTTTAAATGAAGATTTCTGATTTATTAAACCTGTAATTAAATTTCTGTACACTGAGAAACTGAAGTTTTGCTGGTACAAACCATGTGTGTAACCTGGCATTGTGAAAAGAGTTTGACATCTCTGCTTGAGAGGGTTGAAATAAGAGGATGAAATGGTTTGATAAGAAGGAAAATATGTAACTGAACAGTCTCTTTTTGGTTCTTTGGGTGTGTGGGGGTTTCCATATGTGGACTGTTTAAACAACAGCTTGTGTCTTCATACATTTTTAACTCTTTTCGCCATAAAGACGGCAGTCACTGCTGTATCTGTAGGGTAGAGGTGAACATTTTATTTTGTCAAGAAACATTTTGAGGAAAGGGACATTTGAGTCCAGCTGATTAATACCCAAACACCTTGACGTTGTCGACCTCTGAAGGAACTGAGAGCCAAAGGAGTGCAAATCATGTTATTATGGAGTAAAAACACAGTGACTCAACATCTCCTGACCTCTGGACGAACTCCACCAGCAGCTGAGCTTATAAACCCACTAACAGAGTTTAGCGTGCTGCCCTTTCAGTCACTCTTTACATGAATGAAACTGTGCTGGACTGTGACAACAAGTGTGTGCAGAGAAAACAGGAAGAAGGTAAACAGCCAATTCTGCCTCGGGCTGGTCCACCTGCACTGATCAGGCTTTGACGCGTGTATGCACTGTTTAAACTGCACTTACTTCTTTGTGAGATAACAAAGATGGATAAAGGTGTGCCTGCGAGTGCTTTTTGCATGTGCTGCTGCATCGCTGCCGCCCACTGATCTCTCTGTCCGCGCCTAGAGGCCCTCTGAGGCCACGTGCGTAGCAAAACAAGCGCACCTGTGTCTTCGGTCTACGCCGCGCAACCCGAGCTTACGGGTGATGAATCAAACTACTCCCGTCCTGCTTTCTCACTATTCATTTCATTCATAAACCCAAAAATACTGCACAAGTCGTCGATTGGCTGGGGCGGCGCTACGCAAAAAGACGCCGTACTCTCCCCCGCCAATGAGAGACGAATAGTACGCTCGCTCCATCTCTCTCCTGGTTTTCATGCTCCCTCTTTAACCCTCTCTTATTTTTCACTCTCTCTCTCTCTCAGCCTCAGTGCATTACAGCAGTCAAAACAACCGCCTGGCTGAAGAGAGCATAGCGCAGAAACAAGTGCTGCATTTTCAGGGGGTAAAGGGAAGGAACAGCTGGGCAAGCCTACCAACCTGCAGCGTCACATGCCTCGAGTCACTCCTAAAACCCCCTTCCCTGAGGGAGTGAGCCTTAAGTGATGATGACTTAGTCCTATGTCACACTTTAAGCCAAGCCATCTGTGTGTTTTGTCCAGTGCTTCAAAACCTTCAAAGCCACCACATATCATGTACTTGCAGCCAACAAGGAAAAGCACTTAAAAAAAATAAATAAAAGAAACCTCACAGAATGATTGATCGCCCGATTGACAGTTGTATCGACTGAACTTTAAGTGAGCCCTCTTGAGATGGGAAGGTGGTTGACGTCGGACCTAATTCAATATGACCCAATTCAATATTCACTTTCCCCCCCTTCCTCCGATGTGCAAATCTTAAGCGACACAGAGAAGAGCAAAAAAAAAAGAAGAAACAACAACAAGAGAAGCACACATGAATCAATAATAGCAGTGATCCAGTGACTTCATGAACTCGGTGTGAGTGTGCCACTGTTTGTGGGGAACTGGGTTGACAGGGTTCATGAGGGGTTTTTAAGGTACCACACTGCCATCTATAGTCAGGCTCGAAGGCTGTAGGCACCTGACGGATTACATCATCATGTCGAGGGCGATGATGTGTTTTTCTAAGATGCTGTGGCTCAGACAAAGAGAAGTAGGGACGGGAAAAGAAGAACAAAAGTTTACAAGGTGCGGGTGCTTCTGTATAAATAAAGAGGAACATCAGAGGCACTTCTTTTTTTAAACTGAGCTTTAGAAGATTTTAGATCACTTTTTTTTTTTTTTTTTTAAAAGAACCCTGATTTAATCAGCGATCATCTGACAATAACACCCACATCTACCAATGTGCCACAGAGGATTTCAGCTGTGGAGCAATGTTTCAGTCTCACTAACATGTTCTCCTTCCTCCAACCATGAAAGTCGGGCAAATACATTCAATGTAATTACCAGTCTCTCCTTTCATATCCAGTAAGCGGCCTAAGGATATGGTAATCTGATCAGCAGAGTCAATGATGTCAGTCAAACCTGCATTTTAACCCCGCTCTCCTGGCTCCTCTGAAGCCGCTAATGCCTCCAAAACTGATTCAGATTACATGTCTGATAAGTAGCCTGGGGCGATCTTGGCGACTTCACTTGAATGAGATGACAAACTGTCACATCGTCATGTCAGCAGGCGCCTGGTCCTTGCACAAGTGGGCACGGGGAATAAATATAGCTCCGACAGCTCAGGGAGGTGATGTTTGCGGCTGAAACAAAACAGAGCACGTGGGTGTTCAGTTTGACACAGAGCCTGTTCCTGCTGATTTTTTCCGTAAAGGATGACTAAAACTTTCCTTCCGCTATTTAGATTTAACGTGACCAGCAAGGCGCCACGTTATATCATCGCAACCCCGTTCCCACTTCAATTTATACAAGCCGCTTCTCAGATGGGCAACACTTTATGGCACAGTTTGAAAACAACACAAGCTTGTGAAAATGTAATTGAAGGATTCTGTGGGATCTCAGTGCCTCCTAGTGGCAGAGAGATCCCACTAGTGCACTGCACTGGGGGTTACACGGCAATTAGGATGGTTAAAGAAAACTGAAGCTTTGTTACTGCTATTAAACAGCATGAACACTAAACAGAAGCACAGAACATGACTGTTGTTGTGTAGCAGGTAACGTCAAGCTGCTTCATCCTGGTGCGTAGTTTGGGATCTTAAAAGCACACACTGGGACTGTACCAAAGCAAAACAGCTGATCTCCCCACACTGTGGAAACATTTAGAAGTGCTCAACTGCATGGATTTAAAAGAAAATACACTGCTGAAAGAAATGACAGAAAGATGGATTCTCCCCACCCGTCCATGTCTGTCACATGTGGTCAGGGTGAACCTGCTCTCACCTGTGACAAGCACAGAGCGCCAGTGGTGGACCTGCTAATTCTTGTATTCTATGGCAAATGCCAATTCTGTGCTGGGCAGTGAGCACAAGCCCCATTAGAGAGTCCTCAGGCCCCCCTCATGAGGTCATTTTGCACCTCTGGCAGTGCTCGACCTGTTCCTCCTTACTCAAAGGAGCAGATACAAGGCCTGCTGATGGGTTAAGGACCATCTACGACCCTGTCCAGCTCTCCTGGAATCTCCTCCATGCTCTTGAGACTGTGCTGGGAGACACAGCAAAGCTTCTGGCAGTGGTGCATACTGATATGCCATCCTGGAGGATTTGTATTACCTGTCCAACGTGTGTAGGGTCCAAGTATTACCTCATGCTACCCGTAGCGACACCGACCCAAGCTAAGTGCAAAACTAGTGAAAATACAGTGAGAACAGATGACGTGGGGAATAATGTCAGTGGCCTTGACCTGTGAATCCTGTATTTGCAGTGTCTCATTGTTGCCCTTGTAATGCACCTGTTGTTAATTTCATTAACACCAAAGCAGCTGAAACTGATTAACACCCCCCTCTGCTACCTAACTGACCACATCAATATAAAGTTTCAACTCTGTTGAACTTCCCACACGTCACAACCTTGAGCCAAAAGCACATTTTTCTCCATGACCAACTTTGAACATCGCTAACGTGGATATATCAGTTTCAAAAGCAAAGCTCTCCCAGTTGATTGTCTGTAGTGCAGAGTAACAGAAACAAGCCTTGGGGCCTTGGATCTTTTTTCTGCTTTCTGATAATTCACAGAGGAAAACTTGAAAAGTGCTTTTTGTGTAAACTTTAAAGGATTGTATCAGCATGTGGGAGAGCTGGCTCATCAAAACAAGATCCATCTTCTGAAAGCTTACCCTTTTACCTTTTAATACCCAGCACACTTAAAATTATTGTTAAAATAATTTTCCAATATAGTGAAAATTTAACAACCACAAATTTGAAGCCTTCAGTGTTTAATAAGCTTTACTTAAGCACACTTTCTTATATTGTTTTTAAGTAGTCGGGGACAGCTCTCCAGGCTTCTTGAAGGACAGTCAAAGCTCTTCTTTGGGTGTTGCCTCTTGTTGATGATCCCATATTGTTTTAATAATGCTGAGGTCCTGGCTGTGGGGAGGCCAGTCCATGTCTGATCATGTACAATTGTGGTTTGTTTGTGTCTTTTCCACTCGAGGCATGTTTTTAGTGCACGCAACGCAAACCAAATGCTTCCCCGATGACACTGAATGCTGGATCACAATCCAACAGTAGTTGGACAAGATCTCAAACACCGCTGTCTGAGATGCAAGCCAAACTATAACCGAGCCTCCACCGTTTTACCTCTCTCCTGACAGTCCGTACAAATTGATTTGAAACAAATATTTCAAAATTGTTTTTCATTTCATTCGAACTGTTGCCACCCATTTTCAGTCTTGTAATTTGTAATGTGTTCTGCAATTTGCCATATCTCAGTCTTTTCTCTTCCCTTTCTTAAGAAGGGAACAGTAGATTGAATCAACTGAAGGGCCAGATCCATCTCTCAGGTCCTGTGTCAAGTTGTTTTTGACCTAGTAAATCTTTGGGAATCAGCTTGTTGGCACAAAAATACTATTTTATGCCATTGGCTCATTAAATAGGAACTAATTGTGAGCGTTTTTTTTTTTTTTTTTTTTACAAGCTGCTTGTAACAAAGTGCCAAATGATACAATTTCAAACTGGTCCTTTGCTAAGTTGTCCGTTATGTGGAGACAACACCAGCTCATCTCTTGAGTTGGCGCTTATTTTTCCTCCCCCACACACACACTTTAATGATTCATAGGTCAGTGTTACATGATCTAATTGATTTAAGGCTTACACTACCACTTAAATCAACTAGTCTGAAAACATTTAACAGGCATTAGAGCAGGAGCGTCCAACTCCAGGCCTCAAGTGCTGGTGTCCTGCAGGTTATAGATGTGTCCTTGATCCACACAGCTGATTTAAATGGCTAAATTTCCTTCTCAACATGTCTTGAAGTTCTCCAGAGGCCTGATAATGAACTAATCATTTGATTCAGGTGTGTTGACCCAGGGTGAGATCTAAAACTTGCAGGACACCGGCCCTTGAGGCCTGGAGTTGGACACCCCTGCATTAGAGGATCCAATGTTCATTTAAAGCTCTTTTTAATCTCAGTAGCTTTGCACGATTCAGACCTGTGTGTCTTCTACTTATACTGGCTGCCTGTATTAAAACTGTCTTCTTCTGACCCTTATAAACAGAAACTCTGGACAGCAGTTGTGATCCACTCTCAGTGACATCATAGAGAGCCACGAGTTGGAAAAACTCTTAAACTTTAACATTCAGTGCTGTCTGAATATAAGGAAAAGCATAATGAGAGTAATTTAACGTGGACTCACTGAAAAGCAAAATGTAATTTAAAAATAAGAGAAAACAGAATAGACTTGGGAATTAATAAGTAAATGAGCTCAAATTTATTCAAGTTTTGATACAATATTTAACAGAAATGACCCTCAGTAGAGGTCTTCTGGCTACAAAGCAGCATTAGGGGGACAGAATCAGTGGTAAAAAGAGGCTCTCGAGTGAGAATGAATCTAACTGAACACAAAACTGATGCGAATACGTGAACAACAGTAAAAATAACATGAGGGGAAAAACCTGAAGCTTTAGATTTGATCTTAGTGTCGAATTGTTAAAAACACAGAAAACAGTTTTTCCTTTCACAGCCTCCCGACTCTGCCAAGCAAACATAACACACATTGTGAAGAGACTAGCCCACTCTGTGGATTACAGAACACCAGATCTGAGTGCCAACAGTGGTTAGCCGTTCAATGCCTCGTAAATACAGCAGTTGAGCCACTCGAGCCGGGCGCTGTCCTAGTTTGATACTGACAACAAATGACAAGAATTCTGGTGAGCATTCATGAGAGATGCTCAAGTGAGCATGAAAAGGGTTTAGTGTTACAGTCCTTTCATCAGCAGAAGCCCTTTCATTCTCCAAGAACGATGACAAAACAGTTCACCCGAATGCAACATGTTTGTTTTTAGTGGCGCCGAACACAACCTCGCTGAAGTGTGCGCCGTGAAAAAGGCACAATTTAAAATGTTCTGTAAACAAGAACGGGCTTTAAATGGTAGAGCCTCTCCTATGTGCTTTTAGTGGTTCAGCGTGTCATCATCAGACAATCCTGCTCCTCTTAACAGCTAAGAGAGCGCAAACAGGCCGCAGCGGTACCTGAGAAAGTGACCTGCTGAAATGTCTGCCATCATAATTAGTGTCATTTTAAACTGGCGATCAATATTAAAGCAAAGCTCTCGTACACGTCAAACTCTGGACAACATTGTAAATACCAGAGCCCGACAGATATCAGCCGATATCAGCATTTCTAATGGCGCATTAAAGTTGAAAAGTGGAAAGAAGACATGGCTGTAGAGCATATTTTGAGTGTTGATGTTGCAAACTTTTAGTTCAGAGATCACTCCTCTGTGACTTCTCAGTAAGCAACACCTGTTTGTTACACCATAGACAACAAGCAGCTGATCTGAGCACCTCCAGTTAGAGTGCTTTTAAACTACATGAGCCAAATCTTATGGAAATGTGGTTATGCTAAATATTGCTGCTTATGTGTCGGATTTTTAAATTGCCGGATATCAGTTTAGGTCTTAGTCATCCTACATCAGTGGGGCTCTGGTAAATACTGTGTATGAATCAGCCTTTAACTTATGAAATTGCACCAGGTGTAAAAGCTACTGGAACCCTGAGAAAAGCCAACACGGGCTTATAGCACACTGTGCTATGAGGCGTTCAGTTTAAGTAGCACAGAGTAATGCACTGTTCCAACACATCAGTAAACCTTAACAGTCATTGGTCATAGCCTAACCAATCAACATTCACCTGTTACTTTGTTATGTCATCACAAACGGCTTCATAGCCAAAATCTTTATTCCGTCACGCTGAGCCGCAAACTCAGTCTTAAAATGCACATCGAGACGATTCAAATGACCTCGATGCAATACGATAAATCTGAGGGCAATGAGAGCACGTGCTTGGACCGATAAATCCTCCTGACTTAAGGTATCTGAAACGAAAAACCTGGATGGGAGAATGCCAAATAATGGACAGGTTTGCTTTAAACGCATCACTGCAAGATGATACAAGACCAGCTGTAACTAATAAGACACAAATCTGCATTAGTATCTCCAACAAGTCGAGTGAATCAGTAATAAAGCACAACAATGTTCATCAAACAGTTGTGTACGAATGCCATCTGCAGCTGTTTGTCATCACAGAGCTCCAAAACAAGCAGCAAGAGTCTAATGAATGACTTTGGACAGACTTCTAAACCTTTGGTGTACGTCACCTCTCCAGACCAGTTCACAGTGTCCCTGTAACTGACAAAGCTCTGGGTTCAAATCAGTCCTTTTTGTTGACACTGAAATACTGACATTGTGGAGAAGAGCTGTCAAAAAGGCCTCAAAACAGAAACATGCCTCAGAACGCGTGTCAGCTCGTCCAAAAGAGAAGAAAAGAGGCCTGGATGGCAATGGAATTACATGGAAGGCTCCTTCACTAGTTTGGCTCCTTCAACTAGTTTATTGGATCCTGTTCATATCCCATTTACATGGAAATTCTATTAATTCCTTCACATCTGTTCAGAGAAGCGGAATATCCTGAGGCAACTGGTCCAAGTCGACAGAGGAGAAGAGGTCAGTGATGCCCTCCCCGTCAGCCACGCTCACAACGCAGCCCTCCTCATTGTGAGAGAAGGCCACAGGGGGACTGAGAGCAACAAAACTGCACTCAGAGGGGGGCTGGGGGGAGGTGAGAGTGGAGGGCATAGGAGAGCGCTTCTGTGTCGGCTCAGGCTGAAGCTTGGAGAGATTATCAATTCCACAACTGCTGTTAGCGTTTTCTGGAATGACACGGGAGTGTGAATGAGGAGACACCGGTGAGGAAGAAAGTGATCAAATCACCCAAAAATCTCAAAACAGAGTTGGAGCTGGGCATAGTACTGTTCAAGGCTCCTGTGACAGCAACGCGGTTACGGTGATACGTCGTTTCCTTGTCCTCTGTGGCACCAGAGCGACAGGATGCTCAAACACAAGACTCACCTCTGGAAGACTGAGCGAAGGCCGCGAAGGGCAAATCGAGCATGGAGTCACTGTCATTTAAATGACTTCCACTGCCCTCGTCAGCAGCTGAATAACCTGTAGCTTCGATGGGGAGGGGCTCATCGGAGCACATGAACACATCAATGGGTCCCTGAGTGCTGCTGAGGTGGATCTGCAGGCTCTGAGCATTGAGAAAGCAGACACGTGGATTTATGATTAACGACTCAAAAACAGCAGCAGTTCCACTAGAGAACAGAAATGACTAATAATCTTACACCTTGTCCGACTGACATGTACCTCGTCTGGGTGTGGCACTACGAGTTGAGTCTCTGTGGGGGCTTTGATCACGATCACAGTCTGATCTTTCAGAGCGGGAATCCTATAGATATCCTTGTAAGTCAAATAGGCGTATGTGAGCCACAAAGTCAAGGAAGACAATAAAAACAACAGACTGGTGTTTGTGTGCCGCTGGAGCTTAGAGTTCAGCGGACTCCAAAACTCATGCACGTGTCGCACCAGCAGTGTGGTTTCACCTACATCGTGTCAGCTTTTCAAATCATAACTGTACGACTGCAGGACACCGCATGCTCACACTGCAACAGTTTCTTTATCACAAGGTAGACCTGTTTTCTTTACACCAATATGAGCCACAATTCATAAAACAAACACCAAAAAAACAAAAACAAACAAACACTATTGACCCATTAGGAAGGTGTTTTTCCCCCTGCCACAGGAGAGGCAGATTTATCCCACTTTTAGCCAAGCCGGCAATTAAATACAATACATTTGTGATAATACATCAATCAAATGTGATCAAGTGGCAAAATTCACACATTTGTTGCCAACTACAAACATCAAAACTCACATTAACTACTGGCCAAAATGTCACTGATGTAAAACAGGCATTCCCAACAAATATGACAGAGCTGCTGCAGGTGGGATTTAACTACAAAATGACCGGCACGCTCTTTAACGCAGGCACAGTGCAATCAGTCCGTCTGCGGTTATGAATTGGATGGCAGTTATTTTCAAACCTGCAGTTGGTCTGAGCCATTCCACGATTGCTGGGAGACAAACTGCCCTCCCACCAGGCAACCAACCACCCTGTAATTGAAAGCGGGCGTTGTGGACCAGCTGGTTGCTGCAACTACTTGGAATCGGCCATCAAATTTGATTTGAAAAGATAAATAAAAAATTCAACACAATCACCAGACAACCACTGCTTTTTATTAACCACAAGGCAGGTGCGTTCTGAAACATTAGTGATAATTAATTCCAGGTATTGTTTGCTCTTTGAAAGCTAGTATTTTTCCTTGATTGGAACAAATAAACTTTTCCTCCTTTATGCCAACAGCACACACACCACTACAGTAAAGACTGTCTCTGGTCAGCCATTATTAAATGTTGACAGTTTACAAAGAAAGAAATGTACCTCTAGTGCCACCTGCATGTCTCATGAAGTCAATGCAGTTTGAAAGGCAGACATACTGAGACTTTGAGAACAACTCAGGGCTCCTGGTGCTGTTACTTTAACGGCAAACACTAATATTTTTATCCTAGCAGTTTTACCCATTAAACCTGCCTTCAGAGTATTTCCTGGGTGACAATAAAGAGTGAAATGAAGCTGAACAGACAAAGGATATCTGTGACTGTGGCAGTCCTCACACAGCTCATGAATCTGCTCCGTACAGCTTTGGATCAGCTCGTCCAGCTTCCTCTCCTCCTCGCCAAGAGCCTTTAGCACAGGCTGATAGTCTTCATTCAGTTGTCCGCCCCTGTGCACAAGCATTCAAAAACACCCAGGTCAACAGCGAAACAAGCAACACTCAAGTTATCCAATGTGTCTGAGCATTAGGAGCAGAAAAAAAGCCCCCTTGCCCTACTAAATACAGTGGCTTGCAAAAGTATTCGATTACACACAGGTGCACTCTATTTAGTCATTAGCACTCATCAGGCAATGTCTATGGGCAACTTACTGCACTCAGACCAAAGGGGGCTGAATAATTACACACACCCCACTTTTCAGTTATTTATTTGTAAAACATGTTTGGAATCATGAATGATTTTCGTTCCACTTTTCACGTGTGCACCACTTTGTTTTGGTCTTTCACGTGGAATTCCAATAAAATTGATTCATGTTTGTGGCTGTAATGTGACAAAATGTGGGAAAATTCTAGGGGGCCGAATACTTTTGCAAGCCACTGTATACATTTATGCATAAAATGGGTCTATGTTTGTTACTTACTGGCCCAGTTTATACTTACCACCACTGGATGTGGTTTTTAGACTTCTTTTTGATGAGCTGGATCCCTTCAAGGACGTTTGTGATATCATAGATGCGCCTCTTAGAGGCGCCAAGTTCCCGACACACTACGTTTAAATCCAAAACCCCATCGGCGGAGCACCTCAGGAGCTCTGCAAACTTCCGGGTCAAGAGACCCAGTGACGTATCGAAGCGTGACCTCTCCCGCTTGCACATTAGGGAACCGAGACCTGGAGGATAAACGGACAGGTGGAGACTGAGATGTTTTCTTGCTGGTAATGGCTGCACCATAGGAGTATCTCTTAACCCCCCTTTTCCTTGACTACCTACTCAGATCAACTCGGCACGGTTTGCCGTGATTTTCAGGATTTTCCATTAGGTTATAGTATCTGGCTAGGTTATAGTTGCCCTGGAGGCAACAGCTACAGCAGGAATAAGGTTGGCTGGTGCTTGTGTATGTGTGATGGTCTGTCAGAACTTTCTCTCAACAAGATAGTTTTACATGCATGTAGCTGAGATTACAGTTAAGGCTGAGTTCAAAGATGGGCAGCGTCTGACTGCCTAGTTAGTGAGTAAGGCTGCCATTCATGACCCAAAAACTTCAAAATGTTAATCCTTGTGATAATCATCAAGTCCCCCAAACTGGATCTGTCACTGACTCATTCAAGGATGAAGATGACGCCAATTTTGAGTTTGAGTTTTTTTACCAGCACAGTTCTGCATTCTAAATCCGTAGGCTTTAAGATGAATCTGGTGACCCTTTGCATCTATAGCAGCTTCTACTGTTCTGGGAAGACTTGCTACAAGATTGAGTGTGTGTGAGACTTTTTGCCCTGCTGATCCAGCAGAGCACTTATGAGGTCAAATGCTGATGTTGGAATTAGAAAGTCTGACTTGCTGTTGCAGTCCTAGAGTCCAGTGAATACGTTACACCACTCTGTCTGATGCAATCTGGAACTACTGTCCATCATGTGTCGTCCTTTTTATCTACCTCGGGAATTTGCATCGGTCATTGTAAGTGCCGTTTATATTCCACCACAAGCGGACACGGTCACCGCCTTATGCGAGCTGCATGAGGCACTCACACAGCACCAGACACAACACCGGGACGCTGCGCTTATTGTGACGGGGGACTTTAATAGCGCCAACCTCAAACGCGCAGCGCCGAACTTTTATCAACACATCACCTGCCCCACCAGGGGTGAAAGGACACTGGACCACTGCTACACTACGGTCAAGGACGGCTACAAGGCACAATCCCGCCCCCCGTTTGGCAAATCTGATCACGCCGCCATCTTCCTCATGCCAAAATACAAACAAAGGCTGAAACAGGAAGTTCCGGTTCAGAGGAAGGTCGCGCGCTGGACGGATCAATCGGTGGCCGCGTTACAGGACGCACTCGATGACGCAGACTGGGGCATGTTCAGAAACAGCTCCGACGATGACGTCAACGTGTTTACGGAAGCGGTTGTGGGATTCATCGGGAAACTAGCGGATGATACCGTGGAGACAAAGACTATCACAACGTTTCCCAACCAGAAGCCGTGGGTGGATAAAACCATCCGCGACGCTCTGAGATCCCGCACCGCTGCCTACAACACGGGACTCATGACGGGGGACATGGACCCGTACAAAGCCGCGTCATATAACGTGCGGAGGGCGGTGAAAGAGGCGAAGCAGCGCTACGGGAGGAAACTAGAGTCACAACTCCAACAGAGTGACTCTAGGAGCCTGTGGCGGGGACTAAGGACAATAACGGACTATAAAGCACCAACAACCGGTATGACGAACGCGGCCGTGACTCTGGCAGACGAGCTGAACACTTTCTATGCTCGCTTCGAGGCTGCAGCTAAGGTCTCCAACAATGCTAGTGTTAGCGGCGCTAACGGCTGCAGACAGGAAGATACTGCCAGCACCGGAAACGTGCTCGTCATCTCCGAGCATGAAGTAAGGAGAGCCTTCAAGAGAGTGAACACCAGGAAAGCAGCAGGACCAGACGGCATCCCAGGTCGTATCCTAAGAGACTGCGCATACCAGCTAGCTCCTGTGTTCACTGAGATATTCAACATCTCTTTATCTCAGTCGGTGATCCCCACATGCTTCAAAGAGTCCATCATTGTTCCTGTCCCGAAGAAACCCCACCCTGCTTCTCTCAATGACTATCGCCCTGTAGCCCTCACCTCAGTAGTGATGAAGTGCTTTGAACGCCTGGTCAGAGACTTCATCATTTCTTCACTACCAGACACACTGGACCCACTACAGTTCGCTTACCGTCCAAATCGTTCCACAGACGATGCCATCTCTCATCTCCTCCACACATCACTCACTCACTTGGACACTAGAAGGGGGAATTATGTTAAAATGCTCTTCATAGACTACAGCTCTGCATTTAACACCATAATTCCCTCCACACTCACCACCAAGCTGGAGCATCTGGGACTCAGCTCATCTATGTGTCAGTGGATCTCCAACTTCCTAACTGGCAGACCACAGGCAGTAAGGATGGGCGGACATGTCTCAGCCTCCACCACTCTCAGCACTGGAGCCCCCTGCTGTACTCTTTGTACACATATGACTGTGTGGCCACTACCAGCTCCACCACCATCATCAAGTTTGCTGACGACACCGTCGTGGTGGGCCTGATCTCTGATAACAACGAGACGGCCTACCTGAAGGAGATTAGGAATCTGGAGAACTGGTGCCAGAGGAACAACCTCCTTCTAAACGTCAGT
The DNA here is from genome assembly GCF_963969265.1 of Rhamphochromis sp. 'chilingali'. Taxonomy (NCBI): domain Eukaryota; kingdom Metazoa; phylum Chordata; class Actinopteri; order Cichliformes; family Cichlidae; genus Rhamphochromis; species Rhamphochromis sp. 'chilingali'. Next base: position 5,312,016 of record NC_137944.1, read on the forward strand.
AAGACAAAGGAGCTGATAGTGGACTTCAGCACTAAGCAGGAGAGGAACTACCAGACCCCCGTCATCAACGAGTGCCCAGTGGAGAGAGTGGACAGCTTCAAATACCTCGGAGTTCACATCACGCAGGACCTGTCATGGTCCTGTCACATCAACACCGTGGTGAAAAAGGCCCGACAGCGTCTCTACCACCTCAGACGCTTGAGAGACTTCCAACTGCCCTCCAAGGTGCTCAGGAACTTTTACTCGTGCACCATAGAGAGCATCCTGGCGGGAAACATCTTAACCTGGTTCGGGAACAGCACCATGCAGGACAGACGAGCTCTACAGAGGGTTGTGCGGTCAGCTGAGCGCACCATCCGCTCCGAGCTCCCTGACCTGCACTCAATCTACAGCAGGCGGTGCTGGACCAAGGCCAGGAAGATCGTGAAGGACCTCAGCCATCCCAACAACAGACTGTTCTCTCTGTTGAGGTCAGGAAAGCGATTCCGCTCCCTGAAGACCAACACAGAGAGACTGAGGAGGAGCTTCTTCCCGCAGGCGATACGGTCTCTCAATCACACCACCACACAGTACTGACCCACACATATGGTTCTTACACACACACTGGACTTTCTGGACATTGTTTTTGCACACATTGTTTTTTTGCACACATTGTTTTTTTGCACAACACTGGTCACTATCTTCTTCATTTCCGGTTAATACTTGTACAGCTGCTGTTATTGTGTATATATTTATTTAGATTTAGATTTCTTCATACATTCTTATATAGTTCTATATTGTGTATTGTGTATTTTGTTGTACAGTTATTTTATTTTCAACTTTAATTTATATATTTTATCTTATTCTTCCCAGTTAAATTTACCCTTCATTCTAATTTGTGTTGTACAGTTATTTCATTTTTAACCTTAATTTATATTTTATTCCTTCCTAGTTAAATTTACCCTTTTTAATTTTTCATATTTATTTCCTATCTTATTCATAGCCTTTTCCTTTTTTGTTCTCTTTAGGTCACGAGCAGTTGTCCAAGCATTTCACTACATATCGTACTGTGTATGACGGTGTACGTGACAAATAAAATTTGAATTTGAATTTTGAATTTGAAGCCTCATATCACCAACCACAGGAGAACCACAAAGCTCCTGATGCACACTTTTTGTCCTGATGTTAATGCCAGAGGACCTTTGAAACTCTGCAGTTACTTAGTCAGCCTAGCTTGGCAATGACTTTTTCACATTGTGTACTTTAGCACTCTGTCATCCTGCTCTGCAAGAGTGCATGCTCTGACACTTCAAGGCTGAGTTACTAAATACTTCTGCTTGCAATAAAACCACTTACAGCTGATCTTGGAATATTTAGGAGAGGACCAAGTTCATGAACAGACTTTCTGCAACAGTGCAGTCCTATTATAGTACTAAGCTCTTGAGAATAACCCAGTCTTTCACAAATGTTTGCAAAGGCAGACTGCATGATTGAGTGCTGGATTTTATACACCTGTGACTGAGGGATTAAATCAACACCTCAACTGAGCGATTAAGCCGTGTGGCCCAGTTAGTCCATTTTTTGAAGGAGAAGCATATCAAAGCATTTGATATCAAAGCATTTGATATGCTTCTCCATTTTTTGAAGGAGAAGCATATCAAAGCATTTGACACCATTAACTTATTAATTTAAGTTTTTGCTACACACGCCATTGGAACAAAATATCACCCATTAACTATGCTCTCCTGTAAACTGTAAAGCTGCGTCCGAGAGGTTTTATCCATTTCTTCCTTGGAATGGGCATGTTTTTCCATCTGATAATCCAGAGCACAAGTTATTACATCACACAGCCTTACTGGTTTCTCCTGTGTTTGTTAGATGGACCTCTGGCAGCACTGCCTCCATCCTGGAGGTCTGGGGCGGGTCACCGTCTTCCAGCTCCAGCTTTATTCCTTTGCCTGAAAATATTTAAGACAACTTGTTAGAAGTTACTGCTTGATATTGCAATATCATGCAACTTGGGATGTGTTTTCCCCTAATTTGTCACAGGGCTTCAATTTTTGCAGTAATATAAACTTGTCACTAGCCCACTGCCTTTACTTGAGAACCATGTAATTGTAAGATGTGAGCACGTCTCTGCATAAACTAGTAAACCAGTGTTGCCTTCACGGACTAATTGCTTTAGTTATTTCAAGCTGTCACTTATTACTTCGCAACTGGGGCAGAAGCTAGCTTCCCTCATCAGTGTGTGTGTAAGCTAACAGTAGGAACACTCCCCTTCCCCCTCCCATGCTGAGCATGCGACAGTTGTTTTGCAGCAATGATAAACAGCACCCCGCTACCGGGCTCCTTACCAATGTTTCCTCACACAAACTCGACGGCTGAAGTGTGCAGTCAGATTACACGGCACCCGAAGTCCGACATTTACACAAGTCCCCGACCATGCGCGAAGGTAAAACAAGCGTAAATCTACCGGATATACGCAAAAGGTCACAGTCCACCCTTCTAAATAAAATCATACTCACATATTAAAACATGACATCGTTATGAAAATGGCGTTAAACCTAAAGTATGAAGTGGTCCATTACAGCTAGTGAATCTTATATTAACTATTAATGCAAACTGTTTAAATTCTGTATTGTGTCGTGTTTTTTAACCAGTTTGAAGAAAATTAGAAAAATAAATAAATAATAATAAAAACAGCAGAAACTAAACAAAAAACATTACATTTTACACCAAATCTTAGCATCTACAGTTATTTTTTACTACTGTTGATCATTTTAGACGTTATACTCTGATTTTTATACAGCAAGGACACCTATGCAACTTTAAAACTAAATACTTTTTCGGACAAGCCTTTATTCTGAAAAGGTACTTCCTGGCTAACCAGCACGCGTTTGACCGATAATAACCTTAACTGATAAACCACCAAGTATTTAAGTCTCACCGCTTGCGTAAAATAGTCTCCGTTATATAGACATGCCCACATCAGCTGTCAAACCGCACTTCGTTTCTGAATTATAAACGGCCGTAACAAATATAAGCCTTCGGGCCTTTTCGAGCTTCACTTTCCTCTGGTCTCTGGGGTTTGGTGCTGCCTGCCTCCAAGAACTCCACTTTCACAGCGATTCCCACACAAAGGGCCCCGACCTATTAGGGTCCACACAGCCTCTGTACACTCCTGTTAGGCTCTCCGAGAACAAGAAACCAGCTTTTCTTCTACCGTCAAGCAGAAACAGTCACCCTTATCATGATTTCTACTGAGCATCCTGACGGGGTTTTAAAATGTTTTAAATTCAAGATGGAAACAATTTTCCTGGTATTAAACCAGATTTTCACGAGACAGGATATCGGCTATGCACGCTAGTGGTGGGCGGATCGATCCAAATATCGACTGTATCGATACCAAGTCGGCATCGGATCGATACTAGCCTGGTGAGATGGATTCTTTACTTTAAGTTTTGCTCTTGTTTGCAGTGCTGTGCTTTCGGCAAAGATGAAACAGCCAGGTCGCCGGACTCGCTCCTGTGTCAGCGCAGAGCAGGCGCACTTTGCTTCCCCTCCCCCCTCTTGTGTTTAGGCGTTGTGCTGTCACGTGACGCGATTTAGACGCTTTGGTTGTTAAGTTGTTTACATATTTTCACCAGTTATATTATAGTTTCTCAACAGTACTTGTTTTAACTTGTTTACTGGTTCTCCTGCCTTTTTTGAAGAAAAATCTTTAAATAACCCCCCCCAAAAAAAACCTTGATAACCAAACCACCACGGCTGCATTTTCATGCTTCGCAGCATCTTTTATTCTCACAATAATCACACGGCTGCTGTAACAGTACATTCAACGGCTGCAGCTCTCCACATCACCAACAACACAAGAAGAGTACATTTTTAATCTGGCGAGGCATGACTGTAGATGAGTCCATCTCACATGCAGCGGCATCCCCATCGCCCGCCTGAGGCCGGGGGGCCATCCGGCCGAACCTACTCCCCAGTCCGCTGAGCAGGCGAGGGAATCGGCCCGGACGGGGAAGTGTCCACTCTGGCGGTCGCCCGCGCATCCAGCGGCGCCGGTGACGAGGTGGTTCCTGGGGCCGCCCGCACCTCCAGCTGCAGCCCCGTAGCTGGTCCGGTGGCCACCCACATTGGCATGTGAGGGGTTTTTTTTTAATCCAGGTTTGCTTTTACTTCATTGGAAGTGTGGTTGGGACTATTGTCACCATAAAAATACCATGCCTCCTCCTCTCTACACACTGATGACAATTTGATTTACAACTCCATACTCGCTGAGATATGCCAGGTTTTTCGCTAATAGCGCTTTGCGAATCACCTTGTTGGTGCAAAAATACCAACAATTATACTTTATTCATGTATTATTATTGTATGTATTTTTGTGTGGTCTACCTTACAATATAAAGCACCTCCAGGCGACTGTTGTTGTGATTTGGAGCTATATAAAAATGTTACCTTTGGCAATTTTTGTAGGTTTGATGAAGGGAATGGGAACAAATGATATATTTTTATGACAGGCTGCAAATAACAAATTGCATAAAGGTACAATTTAAAATTGGTTCTTTACTCAGATGTCAGTTGTGTAGGCAGAACACTGAGTTAGGTGTCTTTTTTATGCTTGAATGAGTCATAAATCAGTGTTAAGCAGCTTAACAAAAGAGCGAGAGAGAAAATACATTCCTCTATAAAACGGTCAGGTACAAGGACTGGACTGAAAATGGGTGAAGAAGAAGCCAATGTACAAAAATAAACTACTGGTCAGAACTACATTTAAAAAAACAAAACAACCTACAAGTCTGTCTCTTTGGAAGGAAAATGTACTGAAACGAGTGGTGGCTCAAGACATTTACACAATATTGTAGATAAAAACTTTACAGCAAAAAATGGCACAATATGCTTGTGTCAAGATTACAACTGTATTATTCAAACATGTCTAATAATGAAGGACTTAAAAAAAGTGGATAACATAATCACAAAACCATCGCTGGAATTAAAAGGACAGAAAACCTGAAATGTGCACACGTTCAAATACACAAAAAACAGCTTCCCAGTGTCCTACATTCAAATTTGTCCCGTTACCATAGTGCAGCCATAGAATGAATGCGCTGCTTAAACTGCTGCCCACTGACAAAGCTATCACAGAACAGGTTGCATCTTAGAGTTTAAACCTTCCAACACATCATCCCTGAACTTTAAACTTTACACAAACAGCCAACAACTTTCAGTCATCATCATCACCAAACTTGATCTTCTTCCCCTGGAAGGCCAGGATTTGTCCTTGCTGCTCCTTCCTTCTCTTACTGGCCTCCCAGGATGGATGCAGTGCCTGCTGTGGTGCCCGATGTGAGAAGACACCTCCACCCCTGTGATCTTTTTGTCTCAGAACATCGCCTCTGCCTTGTCCCCTTCCTCTGCTAGCGGTAGCAAAGCCCTTATCCTCAGACTCGGGGTGTTTGCCATCGGGGTAGGGCTTGCTGTACTTAGACCCTGAACTTTTCTCCGGCTTCTGGAACTTGGGCTGTTTATTGAAATCTTTATTGTGTTTCCTAAATTTATCTCCACCTTTCCCTCTGCTAGCACCTCTACCCCCAGCTGCCTTGGTCCCAGCCAGAGAAGGACAGAAGAGAGACTCCAGCTTGGTCGTTTTTGATTTCAGCCTAGATTCAAGCTCATCGAGTTGATTCTCGAGCTTGTCCGAAGACACGTTCTCAGCAGAGTCCTTTCCTGCCTCAGCTCTCTTATCCGCCGCCATCTTCTCCATACTTTCGTCTTTTGGCTTTTTCTTTTTCTTCTTGAATTTGCTCACTTTTCCTACAAAGAAGCCGTCATCATCATCGCTCTCCTCCGACTGCGATGACTGCTTGTGGAACCGTTCCTCCGTGCTGTCATCAAAGTACTCTTTCTCTTCATCACCGAATGACTCTAAATCGCTCTCTTCCTCAGCTGGCTCAGCCTGGATAATGGGTTTCTCTTTTTTAACTGGAGGTTTATTTTTCACAATCTCCTTTATGTCACTAGTTTTTCCTGGTGCTGCTCTAACACTCTTAGGCTCCGTCTTTTTTTGTGCGTGAACATCAGAAGTTCCACCTTTCTCCATTTCTTCTCCGACTTCGGCAACAGCTCCATCTTCACTCTCTTTAAGACGTTCCTCCTCGCTGTTTTCCCTAAGCTCCTCTTTTCCCTCCTTTTTCTCTTGTAACTGCAGAGTCACCTTTCCTTCCACTGCCTTCCCTTGATTTTGCACTTTGTCCTTTCCTCCTCGCTTCCCGCTCTTCGTCCGCTCCTCTTTGAAGGCTTTTACAGCTGCTTTGATGTTCTCAATCTTCCTGCTGAATTGAGGGTGGGTGGCGATGCGAGCGATGGCCCGGTCAGATATGGTAGACTTGGGGTTCTTGCAAACCTGCTCAAAGCTGAGATTCTTCTGTAAGGCGGTCTTGGTCACCTGTAGATAAGTTGAAAAAAATATTTCAAAATGAAAAGATAAAGAATGAAATGGCTTGGAAGTCGTTGCAGAAATGATTTGCTGATAGGACAACAAGCCCACCTGATCGGGTACGAGGTTCTTCATGTCGTGGATCTCTTCCAGAAGTCTGGCGGCTCTCCTCTGATTCCTCTCCATCTCGGTCTCGTTCCCCTTCTTCTTCTTCAGCGCGCCAATCTGACGTGTCAGCTTCCTTATGATCAATGCCCTGACCCTCTTCACCTCCTTCCTCATCTTCACCACCTCGTTGTTGAGGTTCAGCACATCTGCCTCCTTTTTCTCCTCATCATGATCAGGTAAGGGATTCTTTTCCTGCTCCTTTTTTTCCTCATCTTCTTCCCCCTCACTTCCTTCTTCTTCCTCTTCTGTTTCTTCTTCATCTGTCTCTCCCTCCATCTCCTTCTCTTCGTCCTCAGCAGACGGCACCATTTTCTCCATTTTGTGCAGCATCATCTGTTGAAAAATAAATCCATATACTGCAATAAGAGCAAGAAGTGCAGCACTAGCAATGGTGCAAAAGAAAAAAGTCACGTGAGGGCGAAATGATCTTTTTTTACTCCCATATTAAGTAACCAGAATGCGAACGGTCATAAAAAATTCAAAGTGCAGTTCATTGATATTTGAGGTTATTTAATATAGAAAAAAATGTAATCATAAATATACATCAATTAGATTATTACATCCTCCAACAAACAGATGCATTCTCATAAACTTAGAATTAATGTATTAAAACCACAAAGGACCGGCTGCCTATTTGTGGAAGTCACCATGTTGTCTTGTCATGTTGAATACAGTGGCTGAGCTAAACTCTTGTCTTTTAAATTAGTGTCTGCACCTTCAGATGATATGAAACATCATTCCTATGTTTTATCATGTGAGAAGGAGTCGCCATTCACACACACATTCACACACTGGTGGAGGCAGCTACAGTTGTAGCCACAGCTGCCCTGGGGCAGACTGACAGAAGCGAGGCTGCCATCGGCCCTTCTGGCCAACACCAGTAGGCGGTAGGTGAAGTGTCTTGCCCAAGGACACAACGACCGAGACTGTCCGAGCCGGGGCTCGAACCGGCAACCTTCCGATTAACTCCCAGCCACGATCGCCCCGCAATCGTGGCTCAGATGCAGTTTTTATGTCCAAGTAACCACTGAAAGTACAGTAAGATTTTAGCTCATACATCAAAACAACTTTCCTCTGTGGCAGAGTGGCATGACGTCCCCCAAAGAAGGAGTTTGTTTCTGAAGTCCACCCCACACCAGAAATAAATAACATTAAATTAAATACACCGCATACTGCTTTACCGAAATTATCTCTTTTATGGAGCTTTTATCTAAACACAGATTGGAAACAACTTTTCTTACTACCGTTCTTCCGAGAAATCCAAAAAAAATGTGCTTAAATACCCGGCGGACCCTTCCAAAACAAACGTGGTTGAACACGCATGGACGCGTTTCACCACAAAAGAATAGCAATAAATAGCTCGCTCTACTTAAAACACGATTAAACCTGGCAACAAATCCAAAAGAGCATCGCTGCAAAGTTTTACCGCGACACTTACCGTTCAAAAAGGACAATTAAGAGCGAAAACTGAGCAAATCGCTTGGGCTAGCTGGGAGCGGCCATGTTTCGCACGCCTCCGACAGCGGCGTGACGTCAGACGTCAGCGAGTCAACGCCGCCGTGTCGTGAAAAGGGGAGGGCCTTCCGCGGACTGTTTTTATTTATTTCTTTGTTTCATGTGCATAAAACAACAACAATGGTGGATAATTGAAGAAGTGTGAATATTAGGATGAGCGAATGACGTGTCCAGTCATAGTTACCAGGCCGATATCACAAGTGAATCAACAGGGGGATGATGAAGCGGCGCAATGCGGACTGCAGCAAACTCCGACGGCCGTTAAAACGGAACCGAATCACCGAGGGTATATATAGCAGGTACAAAAAGGGGGCCGGGGGGACGTTATTGTATAACAATGGCGCCTAGTTGCATATGTCAAGACAAGGCGGCCAGTCTCTGCTCATGTTCATATTGAAGCGTATTGACGCTTTGTTCTCGAGCTGAATGAACATGCCCGCTTATTGTCATAATTATAGGCCTAGTGTGGCATCGTTTACACGGCTAGGCAGTTAAATTCAAATTCGGGTTAAATGTAAAAGAATAATGCAAATTGCGTTCAGCGGTCAATCCGCTTGACAAAAAAAATCCCAAACAAAAACTAAACAAAACCGTGAAGTCGTGGGGGGGAAATCCTGCTCGTGCTCGAGATGACAGCAGCAATGTCAGAGGCGCTCGTTTTGAAGTGGAACGGGTTCTTCTCACCTGTGCTTTGTCTGCCATACACCGGGGGCTAAATTTAAACACGTCAGTGGAAACCGTTAGCAGCAAACAAAACGAGTCCCCGGACCGGAAAAGCCACACACGATTCAAGCACGGCTCGCAATTTCAAAATAGCATGGCCTTTCCTATAGACTGATAGATGGCAGGCCAGAACAGCTGTGCAGCAAGCTAGCATGTCCAGACATGAAACTCTGTACATACTGTTTTGCCCCCAAAGGTGTTTGGATGGATTGTTCTGATCTTTTATTGATGGGAATAACTGTATGCGTCCGCGCTCTGTGCTTCACTGTTTTTTAGTGGTATTATTATGTTAATTTTTTCTCTGAAATTAAATATTTTTAGCTTTTATAGTGTGAAAGACAAATAAGCTCCATTTGTGTACAACTTTCCCACCTCTTTCATCAATTAAATTAATATAAGCATAAACGGAAGCTTTATGCTTTAAGTTTTTGTGGTCTTCTGCAGTAGACCTGAAAGTCACATGCTCACTCAAAAATGCAGTTTGTGTGAACAGAACAGAAGCTCAAATAACACTAAAATGCTGTGCAGCCCCATCATAAACTGAGAAGCCTGGTCAGCCTTGCTACAATGTTAGACACCCCAGGGACCAGGTGATCCTCAGATAATGAGCAAGCACTTGGTGATGATGGGGAGGAAGAACTCCCTCTTAAGACAAAGAGACCTTTGACAGAGCCAGGCTCAGGAAGGGGCAGCCACTAGGAACACTAACCCCCAAAATTGGCTGGGGACACTGTGGGAGAGAGAGACGAATGTCTGTGCCATGCAATAGTTTGGTATAAAACACGGAGTGCAGAGGAGAAGCATTCAGCCCCAGGAGCTTATAGCAGTATACCTAAGGGATAAGGATGGTTCAGGGAGCTTTTAGGACAACCGGATAACAAACTACCGAAGTCGAGCCCAGAAGTAACAAATGCACATACCAGTTTTTCAGCAGGAGGCAGGATTATTCCTACTTTTGCCTTCAATCCTAGAGCTAGCACTGCAGGTCGCACTGAAAACGTGGTTCCTATAAACATATTAGACTGTTGCATAAACCTGAGGCCCACATGACTGTCATTAAACTGTATCTAAATCCACAATAAGCCATCTTTAGTGGTTCTGCTTTATCTCCTTTTTTCATCTGTCCATTCACCTTCCTTTTTCCCCTGTGTTTTCCTCTGTCTCTTCTCCACAGCACGTTCCTGTACCTGAAGTTCCTGGTAGTGTGGGTGTTGGTCCTGCTGGCTGACTTTGTGCTCGAGTTCCGCTTTGAGTATCTGTGGCCTTTTTGGCTTTTCATTCGAAGTGTCTACGACTCCTTCAGATATCAGGGGCTGGTAAGAGCTTAGTTGTAATGACCCTGAACACACCGCTCCTTCCACTCAGTATAAATGCACGTTGGAAGATGAAACATCTAATATCTCCATCCTTTTCTCTCCCATGCGTTTTTAGGCATTCTCCGTCTTCTTTGTGTGTGTTGCGTTTACATCAGACATCATATGCCTTCTCTTCATCCCCGTCCAATGGCTGTTTTTTGCTGCCAGCACCTACGTATGGGTCCAGTATGTCTGGCACACAGGTTAGTCCAAGTTGGGTTTTTTTTCTTGCTATGTTTTTCCCTTCTGGCAGCCAAATGGCCACTTTCACCTCAAATACTCAGTGCGTAAGAAATTCAAAGCTGCCAAGTTTCTTCTCTGCTAACTTGATGTTTTTTTCCCCACGTCTCCTCCTTTCATGCAGAGAGAGGAGTCTGTCTACCCACTGTATCGCTGTGGATCCTGTTTGTGTACATCGAAGCTGCCATACGATTCAAAGATCTGAAGAACTTTCACGTAGACCTGTGTCGACCCTTTGCTGCTCACTGGTGAACATCAGTTTGTGATTTTTGCAACAATTTTCAATGTTCAGTAGTAAGAAATAAAATCATGACTTCCTTAATTTTTCTAATAATTGTACAAAGCACCGATTGTTTCCCCCCTACCTCCCAGTATCGGCTATCCAGTGGTGACTCTAGGCTTTGGCTTTAAGAGCTACGTTAGCTACAAGATGCGACTGAGGAAACAGAAGGAAGTGCAAAAGGAGAATGAGTTCTACATGCAGCTCCTACAGCAGGCGTTACCTCCAGAGCAGCAGATGCTGCAGAGACAAGAGCGGGAGGCAGAAGAGGGTAAGTCACAAAAACACATTAAAGGGGTTCTGTAATATTTTTCAACCATTTCTTTCATCTATATTCTGGTACTATTGTATGTTCTCATATTAAATAAGTGTTTCAAATAATAAAATGTGTATATATGGACGTAATCCCTGCTAGTCAGAAACTCGGGTTTCAGACAGGATGGAGAGCCATTCATTTCTTTCTTTATCCAAACAGTTTAACCACAGATAGTTTGCCACTGTGTCATGGGGCTAATGAAAAATGTGATCGCTAATTATTATTGAAGCTTTCACTTGAAGGCGTGCTTTCACCAATGCAGTTTAGAAAAAGTCTGCACACTGTTGTCTTCTATCACTTAGCTTTACTTAAGAACTAAGACCTCTAGATATGAGGCCATCTGGACTAACAAGTGTCTAATATACCATCAGAAGTATTGCGTGCCAGTCACATTGTGGTGATTAATGGCACGTCAGTCAGCATTTTCCCAAAGCTGGACGCACCGGCAGGCATCAGCATTAACTGTCCAGTTGTCATGAACAGCTCATTAAGTTGCAGCTGATTATAACACATACTTGTACAGGATGTCAGTTCAGGCTTCAGACACTGATTTCAATCTTTAGCAGAAGATGGCATTGACGCTTGTCATCGTGCTGCTTCTTGTTTTGTCCAGTGAATAATTCCAAATGTAGAAAGTGAGGCGTCGAGTACAGCACAGATCTCATACAGAGCGTTGAACCCAGTTTATTTTCCTTTTTTTCCCTTTAAAGCTACAAATGACAGAAACACTTCCCATGTAAGCAATGTAAGCTGAAAGAGTGAAGTCACTGTCATTTTACATCATTGGCCACAAACAGCTCACTTTGATCTTAAGCAGGCTGGATCAGACCAGTGAAACTGTGGTCAAAAAGTGGATAGTGGAAAAACAGCAACGTTTTTTAATCATTTAATTGTTTATGTTTTACTTAATTACTTTGGTGTAGTTTAAATGCCAATGATGGGGAGGGACGTTTGTTCTGGCTGATTCTGGCCCCCAGACCACATGTTTGACACCTCTGGCGTTATAAGCTGACTGTTCGTGTTAAGAATTTGTATAAAAACAGCTTGGAAAAAAAAAACTAAAGAATTTTTAAAAAGAGAATAAAGAAACAAGCAAATGTTCTGACTTTAACACTGCTACAAATGTTGAGCTGTTCATAAGCTCACATAGACGTAATCAGCCATCGCTGTATATGAACAAGGCTGGTATCCTGCTTGTGGATATGTTACCTTTTGGGCTTGAAGTGGGAAATAAACAAATGCAGTAACAGTTGCAGTTATTGATGTTAAAGGGGATGAAAGAGTTATAAGAAGAGAGTACTGTTTGGCTAACCCTATATATGTTTCACACTCCTTCTAAAGGCCTGTTGGTCAAGCTTTAACATCAGAGTTGGGTCATGGTCGGGGTAAGGATTTGGCATTCGGATGTGATAGTTGAAGCTGGTTGATCACATTCCTAGACTAGGTGATACAAGCAGACCTCAACTCGTCATGGGATGGGACGTACAGCATCATTTCACTACATGGTGTTATGTAAACTAGATGACTCAGTGCACACCTGTTTAACTTAACCTTTCAGTTTTCATCAGAAAATGCTGATGTGGCTACTAGTCATCGCTTTCTTAGAAATTCACAAGTTGGTAGTTTATGTTTTGAAATGATCTGTTACGCTTCAGATGCTCTGCTTTGCTTTCAAACCGCATACAAACCGAGATGCAGAACTAGACCCAGCTTTTTTTTTCTGCGGCTCGGCCCAGATTTTTAGAGTTCGTTTGACAGCGCATACACCTGCTGAGACAAACTGAACAAAACAGGAAATGCACCAGATTTGGTCCCCCCCCCTAAACAGGTTAGGTCTGAAATCACTCTTTTCTGTTAATACAAAACAGGAAACCCAGCTGCTGCCACAAGGCTGTTTTTTATACACACACACACACACACACACACATACATATATATATATATATATATATATATATATATATATATATATATATTTATTTATTAGGGGTGCAACGATACACAAAATTCACGGTTCGGTTCGATACTTTGGTGTCACGGTTCGATATTTTTTCGATACAAAAAAAAATGTTCATGCCTTTTTAATTTGTCATTTATTAAAATTATAAATATATATTTTAACACAAAAGTACAGTTTTTAAATTTAACCCTAACCCTTGTGCATGTTGTTTTTTAGCTCGTCATATTGCAGCCACAGAAATTCTTTTGTCCATGAAACCATAAAGCTGCACTTTCTTTTTACCTTATAGTCTGATTTGTCATAACTTCTCCGTTTTGTGGTAAGCTTTTCTTTGGCTGTCACTTCTTCACCCTGACCTGTCTTATTTGGCTCAGCAGAACTAAAATATATATCTGTCTGTGAAGGTTCTCAATCATCCAGGTCATCGTAGTGAAATATATATCCTGCCGCACTCACATAAGCTCAGCGATTCTCTGCGCGATCAACCTCTCACATGTTTAAGCTGCGGGAGATTTCACTTGTCATGTTTGCATAGTAAGCTAACAATTAATAAGACGATGTCAGAGGAATTGGTGCACAAATTATCATCACTCACAGATCAGTGCTGTCGCTCTCTATACACAGTTCGCGCGATTGCAAAGTGAAAGCAAAAAAACAAGCGCAAATTCAAACACGATTTCAATATGTCACATATTGACAGTGGCTCACCCAATGACATAATTACCCAGCTACATTTCTGAAAGAATGCAAAAGCATTGACATATATTTTTCCTTCCTACAATAGCCGACAGGCAGGGCAGAGATAGCCCCGGGACGTCGGGCTAGCGATATTGCGAGCCCTGTATCTGATTGAGGAATCACTCATCTTTGGAAAAGAGAGTTTATTACAGAGAAATGTCTCTTTCCAAAATAAAAGCTATACTATCCGCTTCTTCTGGGCTATATTCTCAGCAGCATATTAAACATATCAGGTCTCCATAAGGAGAATCCTGTGCTAACAGCTGTCTAAATGACTCGGCTAAAGTTTGTAGCATGCATGTTTGTTGTTTTTGTCTTTGCACTAGGATGATGTCGGTGTAAATGTGCAGTCATATTCGTTGTGTTCCCACTAGTGCTTTCAGGTTAATCTCGTTGAAATGACGTTAACGCCACAACACGGCAAATCTCCGTTAACGAGCTACCCTATACAGAGGGGCTAGACGGCCAACACGTTAACGAGCTAACTGCGCTAACACACTAGCTCCCACCCATGTAATTGAGCATTGCATGGCACATCCAACATACTGTTTTACTTTAGTCCATGACTCACTTACCTTCAGGGTCATACGTCACATGAAAATCAAAATAATTCCAAACGCCAGATCTGAATGAGGGTGGGGAGGTCCACTTCTGTCTCGCTAGCTTGCCCTGCGCTCTTCCTTCTGACCATGCTGTCTGTGTTGAGTGCTCAGTGAATCTGCGTTCGACTACTCCGCCTAGGCTGCACTCTCGAGCCTAGGCGGAGTAATCAAATGCAGATTCACTGAGCGCTCAACACAGACAGCATCGTCAGAAGGAAAGTTGATAAAATAAATTACAAATTTTGTATTGTTCTTTTTTTTTCTCCCCTTTGGTTTTCTTTCTTTCTCTCCCCCTCTTTCTTTCATTCTTTCCCCCTGTCCTATCCCACAGTCATGTCTGTCCCGTTTGCAACTGAAAATAAAATAAATTCATAATTATAATAAAGGTCAATCAAATGGACCAATATGATGATCCACTTAAAATAAATCCTCTTGGCATCTTTCTTGGCCTCAAGACAACAATTCTGATGGCTATAGATCCAAACGGGACACACAAAAAAAAAAAAAAAATTTGAAAAAATTGAAAAAAAAAAAATTGAAAAAAATTGTATTGTTCGATACATATGCGTACCGAACCGAAAGCACTGTATCGAACGGTTCAATATCGATACGAATATCGTTGCACCCCTAATAAATATATATATATATATATATATATATATATATATATATATATATATATATATATCTATATCAGGGATTGCCAAGGTCATCACTCATTCTCTGTTTATGACCAAATATGAATCCAGTTTGCATTAGTATTTGCTTCAATTCATCTACTGTGTTTTTCTGTGTGTTCTAATGCTGTATTCAATTGCTTTCATCCAGCTGCCTTAGCTAAAGGAATCTCAGAGGTAGAGCCCACAGTGGTGTCCCAAAACGGAGCACCTCCTGGAAAGAAAAGCACTTCAGTACCGTTACCTGAGCTGGAGTACCGGGAAAAAGGGAAGGACACTTCTGCAAAAGAGGGCAAAAAACAGAACACAGTTGGAATCAATAACAACAGTATTATACACGCACTGGACTCCAAACTACAGGAGACGGAATATATTGAGAACTACGTTGGGGCAAAAAGACTGAACAACGACCTGGCAGGCGACAACACGCACGCCGACACCAACACGCACACTTCTTCTAAAGAGGAAATTGGGGGGATGGGGAAGAACTACAAAAATGCCAGCGGAGGAGGCGGAGGCAGCAACTCGTCACCTCGGAATCACAGTTCTGCCAACGGCAGCGTGCCGCCAGGTTCCTCAGCTAATAAGAATGAGAAGAAGCAGAAGGGAGCAGGGAAGGGGCAGAAGGATCCGGTGGAGAACTGCATCCCCAATAACCAGCTGGGAAAGCCAGATGCTCTAGTGCGGTAAGACACCCCCGTTATCATTTTCCGACATCCATTTTTTTACTTGGATACTTTGAGGGACACTCACTACTTGCCACGTTTCCTTTTGTCTATCTCTGCTGGATAGCCAGCTTAGTCATATTTCAACACTGAAGCTGCTAAAACAACACTAGCATTATGTACTATATTAGAACAACTCTACACTGAAACTGATTCTTTTAGGAAATGTGTTTGCTAATATTGCCGTGTCCCTTCCCAAAGACTGGAGCAGGATGTGAAGCGTCTGAAGGCAGATCTTCAGGCCAACAGGCAGCTGGAGTCGGAGCTGCGGAGTCAGCTTTCCTCTCTGAGCAGCCAGGATCGTAGCCTGCGCTCCGAACTGAGCCAGCTGCGCCAGGACAACGAGCTGCTACAGAACAAGTGAGTGCATGTACACTTAATTGTCAGGACCACTACAGTCAAAAGAAAAGATCAGTATTTCCAACTGAAGTGATTCATATTTGACTGTATTACTCTGTTTTCGGACCTCCCCAATCTTCCATATGCATATATGGAAAGCCAGAAGAGGCAGCAGCAAGCCGCTAGCACAGAACAAAGCAGGAAAGACAACAGATATAATATTGATTATCTAAGAATGTCAAACTCATTTTAAACTGTGAGCAACAGCCCGATTTGAGCGGGGCAGACCAGTGAAACACCCCTCTCTATCAACATAAAGATATTTAACGGTACACCTAATCCCTGCAATAGCTTGGTATTAGAAAAAGAAATGCAAGTGAAAGAAATATTCTGCCACAACTTTTTTTATTTCTTACACATAAATGATAAGAAATACAGAAATTGTTCTGGTAGCTTATTATAAAACAGAAAGTTGTTTTATTTTTTCTTCTTATTTTTATTGCTTCGAACCTGTTGTTAAAAACAAAACAAAACACAAACAAACAGAAATTTCTATATCGGTTAAAAAAAACAGGATGTCTGTTGTTATTGTCATTGTTATTATTATTGTTATCATTGTTTATTTGTTACTTTGATGTAAATACAATAGGCTGTGGAGGAGGTCTTTATCTTTGGGAAAAGCTGTAAAATGTAAAATACAGTTTGAAGTTCAAAACTTATGCCCTCCTTAATATTTTGGAAACATGTCTAGTGGGCCGGTTGGGAGTCGTTGCCAGGCCCAATTTTGGCCCCTAGATCTTATGTTTGACACCCATAATGAAAGATATAACATGAAAGGAGAAGCTGGGGTGGAGGTGGTTTGTAAAGTGGTTTGCAGATAAGATATTTTGGGGAAGGCAGTTTGGGTTAGTGATATAACCTCAAGGATAATTGTATATTAAGGAAATCTGTCCTAATGATATTTACAATGATATAGAAAAACACATTTTATTCTTGATCACAGCTTGCACGCTGTTGCATTTATTTATTAGTGCAAGAAAAAGTATGGGGAATTTCCATCCTTCTATTCCAAGGAGTTACTGTCATTGATGATGCACTAATCTGATCTAATCTTAAGTGTGAATCTATTGCCACAAGGTGCCAGTAGCAGCATTAAAATTCATTAGTAGTATAGCGCATTATATATAGCATAGTGACACAGCATCAGATAAATGTAAACACAAAAGTAGCCTTGTAGTGTTTTCACTGGAGTTGAGCTGATCTGCCTGGACTGCGGCTGGATTTTTGTAGCCTGCCTGCTAACACTGTGTGATTTGCATTTTTTTTGTTTTTGTCTGGTTTTTTTTCTTCACAGTTTTTCAGATTCAAGTTTCTAAAGTTGTGTTCCACTGAAGAGAGGCAGATTAGTGCCATTTGTTCCCATAATGCGACTGTAGGAGTGTAGATTTGTCTTTAGGACCTCAGTGTACATTTATTTTAAACTTCATGGCCCAAGATCAGAGCAGTGAACATGCATCATTTTGCACTAATGTTCAAGTTTGGTTCATCTGTTCAGCTCGTTTCCAGTTCTATATTTTTATTCATAGGAACTGTAGAGAAATTTGCATGAGTCACAGTTTAAAATAATCCCCGTTTATCTTCTACTGGGCATTGGTGCAGCTCTTTAGTTCATCCACTGTTTAAAACGAGCTGTTTGAGCTTCTCCCTGTTTAAGGCCACACTCCTTTTAAACCAACAGAAACTGAGTACTTTAAGTTATTGGTGCTGGAGGTGGTTGTGCAAGCCACAGAGTCATGGAATGTATTTTCACAAGTGCTTTTTGCATTTTGGCTTCGTGTGTCGTTCATCTGAGATTGTATTTACCTCAAATTTAAGACCTGCCAAGGACCAGGTGATTTTTTTTTTTTAATGTGGTAATATGTACAACTTTATAATTCTAAATAAGGTGTACTTTCATTTTTTAACATTACCATATAATACTTTTCAGAACGGACTGCCCCGTGCATGAGGCTGCACGGTGCTAATGCGTTAACGAGCTAACATGTTGACGGCGTGCAGCCCCACGCACAGGTGATCTGCGTTAACTCGCTAACGGAGGCTATGTCCACACTAGCCCGGATAGATTTGAAAACGGCGTTTTTGTCTGAAAACGCTCTGCGTCCACACGAGCATTTTCAGTCGTTTCACAGAGTTGTGTGTCCACATTGAAACGGGCGAAAACGCTTACGTTCCAGTTCTGTGCATGTGTGAAAGGCAAGACGCTTCGACCTGCCTCATTTCTGTCTGTCGTTTATTTACTTTCCGGCTCGTTGAAACATCACCGCAAAATGTCGATGAAAAGCGCCAAGTTTTTTAAATGGACTAATAATGAGGTGGAGTTGTTGCTGCGAGTAACACAAAAGTACAAAGTTGCAAAAGCGAGTGAGAATTAAAGAATTTGAAGAAAAGCTATCTGGAGCATGTACAAACTGATATTAATCTTTAATGCGCTGTCAAAATTGAGAGCAAACAAAACAATTGCTGTGTAATGCCCTCCGCTATCTTTGTTTAATTGGTCACATGACTGCATCACATGACTAAAATGTGTCATCGTTTTAGAAAGTCTCCTTTTCGCTGTCCACACTGCCATGAAAGCACTGTTTTCAAATGTGAGCGTTTTCGAAACGCTGCGTTTTCCATCAGCGAAAACAGCATCTCACTGTGGACGGGAGGCCAAAACGGAGAGAAAACGATGCGAAAACGCATTAGTGTGGACTTAGCCGGAGATTTGCCGCGTTAATGCGGTTATGGCGTTAACGTCATTTTAACAATATTAACGCTGACAGCACTAATTTATATAGCACAAAGTCACAACAAAAGTCGCCTTAAGGGTCTTATATTGTAAGGTAAAAACACCAAAGTAATACAGAGAAAATTCCAGCAATCTGACGACCACCTATGAACAAGCACTTGGAGACAGTGGGAAGGAAAAACTAAATTTTTAACTGGAAGAAGCCGCTGGCAGAACCAGGCTCAGGGATGGGAAGCGAGGGAGACCGGACCTAATAGAGATCAATAATAATAATGAATGATTAAATGTAGCGTGGTTTAAAAATACATAGAGAGTGAAAAGAGGTTAATGAAGAGGAAACGTGGATCAAAGGAAGCCTTCAGGAGCCTGGGCCTATAACATCTAAATGAATACACCAAATATTCTCAATGATTTCATTGTTGACTATTTTTTCCTGTGTCCTCCAGGCTCCACAGTGCTGTCCAGGCCAAGCAGAAGGATAAGCAGACCATCTCCCAGCTGGAAAAGAGACTAAAGGCTGAGCAAGAGGCTCGGGCTCTGGTTGAGAAACAGCTGGCTGAGGAAAGGAAGAGGAAGAAGATGGAAGAGGCCACTGCCGCCAGAGCTGTAGCTCTTGCAGCTGCAACCAGGTACAAGCCCTCACTATTTTTGTCTTTTGACTCTTAGCTGTTTTGTTTTGGGGCATTTTCAGCTCCTAAAAAGTTTTTCTTTTCCTCCTCTGCCCAACAGAGTGGAGTCGACCGATTCGCTCCGCAGTCGTATCAGAGAGCTGGAGACAGAGTGTAAGAAGCTCAGCATGGATATGAAACTCGCAGAGGAGCAGATTAGAGACCTGGAGGGCAAATGTCAGGTGAGCCTGAGAAGCAGAGTCTTTCCTTTATTATAACTGCGCCTTGTTCTTGTCAGTGTTTGCATACCAGGTTTAAATTGATTGGAAAGTACATTATTTAATTGCTCCGAATATAAATGCAGTTAACGGGCTGCTGCAGGACTCCAGCATATTTTTCCCCTGTTCTAAATGCTTAGTGTAAGTAACTGTTATTTTATAGCATAATAATGTTGTCTCACTTTCCTTTTCTGTTTCTCTCACTCCTGCCTCACAAAGGAGCTGCGCAAGTATAAAGAGAACGAGAAGGACACCGAGGTGTTGATGTCAGCGCTGTCCGCCATGCAGGAGAAGACCCAACACCTGGAGAACAGCCTCAGCGCCGAGACCAGGATCAAACTGGACCTCTTCTCTGCACTGGGGGATGCCAAGAGGCAGCTGGAGATAGCACAAGGTAAACTGCTGCTGTAGGAATCCAGTCATTTGCTCCTGAATTTCTAGTTCTCCCTTTGATTGAAGCACTTGCCTGCTCACAAGAACTGTGTCATCTGTAATAGAGAGGATGAAATTCTAACACAATGACTAAAGGGCTCTTGAAGAGGATATTAGAAATGAGGAAATATTTTTATGAGACGTGTCTTTTCAGCAGTTGAGATGCTCTTTCTGCTGCTGAAACTGCAGTGCTAGGGGCGCAGCAATTCTAAACTTGTTCCATAATCTTTTGTAACCTAATGGCTCGACAAACCTCCGTCTGTCTCTGGGAGCAAAATTGATAAACGACAGCCGCTACAGCAACACCATAAATCCCCAGCTACACGAGTGTAAGGAAGCGTTTGAGGTCTTGCTTTCAGCATCACAGCATGGCTTTTTTCCTAGTTTTATCTAGTGATTACTTCTTACTTCAGTGATTGCAGTGAGGATCATGTCTTCGCTTTGTTTCATTTGTGTAAACACAGAAGCAGCAAAGCAACGAATTTCAATTACATTTTGCCTCAAGGCACTTTATGTTTTAAGGTAAATACTCTAAAATAATAATGATGAAATTCCCAACAATTGGACAACCCCCTTATCAGCAAACACTTAGAGACAGAAGGAAGGAAAAACTCCCTTTTAACAGGAAGAGAAGCAGACTAAGAAGGTGAATCGACTGGTTAGCTGGGCCTTTCTGTGTCGAGTTTGCATATTCTCCCAAATTCAAAATGCTGGTTTAATTGGTGACACTACATTTGCCATAGCTGTGACTGTGTCTGTCTATATTTGTGTGTTTGGATGGGTCCATCTCAGACACAGGCCCCACCCACCTGTTATTAAAACTTCCTGTTTTCAAGCACAAGTAATCTGAAGACGTCTCATAGAGAGTGGGAAGAAAGCTAAAACATGCCATACCAAGACTGGTTTAAAATGAATAAGATGAATGATAATTATTTTAAACTATGAGGGTCAAGTGTGTCAATACTTTTTTTTAAACAGTAATTGATCATGTTGATGGTGTTTTTATTGAACACAATGCTGTAATTCATTACACCTCACGTGAGAGTGTGGTTGTCAAGTGCTGACTTAATCTCAGTAAACTGCAGTTAGATTTTAATGAAAGAAGGCAAAGCCCAGGTGAAACTAATCACCTTTAAAATATGTTATTAATTCCACCTGTGCTTGACACCATATCTTCTTCTTCCTACTAGCTTTTATATTCTTTGACTTGGTGAATTACGGCATTTTTAGCTAGCTATTACGGCCCTTGGTTGCATAGTGTGGGACTAGCTACTCTCCTTATGGTGGCTGTGGTTTCCAGATTTGAATGACATTACTACAGGCTAAAAGCAGGTCTTCAGCAATGTTACTGAAAAACAGTAGATAAGTTAGGAAGCCACTGAAAAATTACCCTGAAATCATGTTGCAAACTGCATGAAAGCCATGGACTGTTAATATTTTTGTTGCCCCTCATGTTTAAAACCAAAACCAACACACAAAAAAATTGTACAGTGTGTCTTTGTTTTGACTCCCCCCCCCCCCCCCCCCCCCCCCCTCACCCCCCAGGGTTCTTCCTGGTAAAATGTAGTTCTTCCTTCCCATTGTCACCAAATGCTCACTCATAGGGGGGTCATTTGATTGTTGAAGTTTTGTCTGTATTATTGTAGGATATTTACCTTACAATATAAAGCACCTTGAGGCGACTGTTGTGCTTTTCTTGGAATATAAGTAAAACTGAATTAAAAAGAAGGTGGCTTTAATATAACTGGGAAACTGGTCTTGTGAAACATCACTGCCTACCTAATAATGAGATGAGAACAGGAAGATGAGAGAAATTCATCTAAACTCATGATTTGTTCTTTTATTTTATTGTAGTTTAGTTTTTTTCTTTTGGTCACGTTTATAAAGTTGATCCCGTCCCTTTAATATTTCGGGCTGTATTAGCCCAGAAGGAAGTCAGAAATGAGGCTTTGCTATGAGAGCACACCTAAGGCTGTTTGATGTTCGGTCTGTCCGCCCCTCTGCTGTTTGTAATACTGTGAAATGAACGTTGTGTTTTTCCCACTCATCTCATCCCATCCAGGTCAGATCCACCAGAGGGAGCAGGAGATTGCAGAGCTGAAGCAGAAGATAGCAGAGGTGATGGCAGTGATGCCCAGCCTGTCCTACTCGTCAGATGGCAGCAACCTGAGCCCCGTGACCCCGCACTACTCCTCCAAGTTCATGGACAATAGTCCCTCCTCCCTGGACCCCAACGCCTCAGTTTACCAGCCCCTTAAAAAGTGACTCTGACATCCACGTTTGTCAGACGGGACTTTTCCTTTATTTTGATCTCAGTTCTGGTTTCGGGTTATTTTACATTATTTTCAAGCTTACAAAGCCCCGGAAAGTTTTTGCACTTTCAACACGCACACACAGACACACACAGCCCCTCCATACATCTGGGTATTCGCTCTGGGTGTTTTTTATTTGGGTTTTTTGTCCTATTTATTTTAGGGGGGGGTTGAATTTTGCTTGTTTGTTCATTTTGGGTTGTTTTTAGTTTTGAGGGTGTGTTGTTTTTTTTGGATTTAGCCATCAGACAGCGCGATCTGTTTGAAGGTTGGAGAAAGGAACAAACATTGTTTGGCCAAATGTACTGAAGAGCCATCATGCATCGCTTCGTGTCAGTCTTCTTTTAGTGTAAAGCATGAACCTCCCTCACAGGCATATATTTCTTTCTCTCTCTCTCTTTGTCGTCTGGATTAAACTGACAGACAGGCTTTTAGTTTAAGAAGAATTAGCTTCTTTTTTTTCTTTCCATGATGGTTTGTAGATGACAGAAGGCATACTTTCAGTGCAGATGTGAATTCGAAGCTCACCTGTAAAGTAAAGCCCTGTGAGAGATACATGAATGTAATACTGTTCATGTTTTGATATCAGCATTAACATAAATCAGTGATTGTTTGTTTCGGGTTTTTTGTAATATTTCAGTTCAGTCACGCCGATGTACATTTCTTCTGATTTAGTGATACTGAACAGATGATCATTTGCTGTGTTTCTCGGATACACTTTTAGTCTCTCAATGCTGGAATAGCGGTTTCTCCAGGATTATCAGTAAGTGGATGAAGCAGATGTAGACTACTACTCCTTGATTGGACGTGGCACTGCCGAAAAAAAGAAAAATGTTCCATCAACATTCAGTTGTTTGCTGCAGACACCTCTCTTCTTCTTCTCCCTTCTGGACCAAATTAGAACCGGTTAAGGCCATATCATTCGCTGGATTTAATGATGTCGAGGTAACCACCCCGCCCCTCCCGTTACCTTTATTTGGGGATCTCACAGTGCCTTGCAGTTTCTCTTTTTCAAAAAAAATGCAGAAAATACATACTTTGCAATCCTGGGATTTAAAAGCTTCAAACCTGTTTTCTCTCTCTTTATCCTGTTCATCCACTCACACGCGTTCATCAGTATTCAAAAGCTAAACCGATTACGTGTCATATCGCAGCTAATTGACCAGCTGCGAATTTAAAGGGAAAGCCTAACTCTGGTACATGGTACGCATTGTTTCACGGTGACACAGTCTTGGTATGCCAAACACCAAACCAAACTGATTGTCTTGCCCTCTTGCCGGCATTTTGTTGTTTACAGCGATGTACATTGACTTATCGAGGAATGTTTTCTTTCTTTCGTTTGGGTTCTTAAGTGCCAAGTGTTGCCATTCTGTTTCCATCCATACTTTGATTGATGTAGCTAGCATAATGTTTGCAGGAAAAAAAAAAAAGAGTGCTGTTATGTTTTTGTTTTGTTTTGTTTTTCGGTTTTGTTTTGTTTTTTTTGTCAGTAGAACATATTCGGATAGTGTTGTGTTTACAAAAGGTTCTGGGCCGATCATGATGAAGCAGCAGAAGCAGATGGTCAGTCGGACTGCTCGTGTTATTCGCACATTTATTTATTTGTGACAGCCTTTTTTTTTTTTCCCTTCTTTTTTAAATTGAGTGACACTTCTTTGATATTTCCCATCACGATCAGTTGGTTTCCAGTGTTTTCTAACCAGGAAGGATTGTGTGAATGTGTCGTGTTGGGAAGAGGTTACCCCTGAACCATTTGACCATGTTGTGATGTCATGTTGCCTACCTGGGGGGGAAAAAAAAAAAAGAAAAAAAAAAAAAAAGTATTGTTTGTGGATCGCTCTGGCGTTGTGAATTCAGTTCTCAAGTTGCTTTTACAAGTTTGTGTAGAAGGAAGAGAAGGTTTTAAAAAGTGCTTTGTTTTATCTTTTTATTGCTCCACCATGTTTTTGTTTTCTTTACTCAAAGTGATGGTGGCTGTGTCACACTTTTCACTTTGGTCATCACTATTAAAGAAAGTCTTGCTGGTGGCAACGCAAAGCTGTTGAGTCTGTGTACGTGTCATGTTCTGTGTGTGGACTTTCA
This sequence comes from Rhamphochromis sp. 'chilingali', assembly GCF_963969265.1. Lineage (NCBI taxonomy): Eukaryota > Metazoa > Chordata > Actinopteri > Cichliformes > Cichlidae > Rhamphochromis > Rhamphochromis sp. 'chilingali'. Next base: position 5,336,575 of record NC_137944.1, read on the forward strand.
CAGGCCTTTTACATAAAACTTATCACAACATGGGGACAGTGTGATCTGCAGAATTTGCAGAGTAAACAAGAAAACGTACCAGTCAATATTCTCAAGGAAAATATCGAAACTTGTGAGACTTGTAATTTGTATGTGCTGTTTTCTATTCACACTCATTTAAAGCAGTAGCTTGAGCTTGCTGACACCTCCCAAACCTTTAATCTGGGTTTATTTGTTTTGTTCATGTTGTTATGTCTGAACTTAGACAAAAAACACATGCCCTATAATTCAATGGTGATTTCAGGTGCTATTTGTAAATGCCTACTCTGTTTTTTTTTTTTTTGGTTTGTTTGTTTTTGTCTCCCCCCCCCCCCCCCCCTCCCATGTAACCTGATATAAGCTTCATTCACTCATAAGGTAGACCAGGGGGGTCAAACATAAGGCCCAGAATTAGGCAAAGACTCCAATTCAGCCCTGCTGCACAGCTTTGGAAAATGCGAAGGAGGTTATTCATGGTACTCCAAAGTAATTAGGTAATTTTTTTTTTAAATTAATGATGGAAATGTTCCTTTTCTCCACCATCTACTACATAGATTTGTTTTGAGTTTTGTTTTTTTTAATAAATGGAAATAATAATCGTCCAAAGACATGCAGCTTGTGGGGATAGGTTAATTGATTAATCCAAATTGTCACTAGGTGTGAATGTGAGTGTGAATGGTTGTCTGTCCCTGTGTGTTAGCCCTGCGACAGACTGGCGACCTGTCCAGGGTGTACCCCGCCTTTCGCCCTATGACAGCTGGGATAGGCTCCAGCGCCCCCCGCGACCCTGAAAAGGATAAGCGGAAGCGAATGGATGGATGGATGGATGGATGGATGGATGGAAATAATAATGGATACAAAGGAAATACGCTCTGTATCCATTGCACACAATACAATGTATACAATCAATTTATAAGTGCATATATATTTTTAAGAGTTGTGCTGAGAGATTTCATTACTAGAGCAACATTTCTTTATCCTGCAGAGAAAACAGACGATGTTAAGGTTACACTTCTTATGGTGGCCCTGAGAGGCCAAACGGACTGCAACTTAAGAAAACACCAGCAATAAGCAAAACGCTGAAAAAGCACACAAAACACAGCGGAAATAGGAACAACGAAAACAGAAATAGGAAAGAAAAAAAAAACAGAAACTACTTCTTCTTATCATCATCTTAAGATATGTCAAGAATGAAATCTGTAATTGCTTCAGTTTTAGTGAATGAAATTCTAGAGATTTACTTGTCTGTTATTTAGCACTGATTAGCAGACATGCCTGTCTATTGTGCCTGTATAGTTTATAAATGCATTTTGCTAACCAAGTTGTTATACGGGCAGTCTGCCAATTCTGGGTTTATACTGTAAGAGCATTCTTTAAAATTGTGTCCTGAAAGCTATAGTTGAGGTTCTGATTTGGTCATATTTATGTGGCTCTTCTTTTTTAAATTATTTATTTAGCATCCTTTCAGATACCACGTAATGTCCCATGTAACTCAAATGCAGCACCACTCCTCTGTAGTAAAGTCAGTGTTGTGCAAAAAATGATTGCTCGTATTTAAATTTCTATATATAAGTGAAATGATATCAAGTCATCTTGAGCCACAATCAACATTCCTGTAACAAGGTAGAAGCCGGACTTATCCAGTTTAAAAAAAAAACCTCGTTGACATTAAAAATATTTTTTGGCCTAAGAGGACAGCAGAAATTGCAACAAATATAACAATAGTTGTGTAAACATATTTTAAGTGCACAAAAGGGACCGGATTGGTTATAATGTAAGTACAATAACACAGAGTTATGCAGATACTTGAAAAACAGGTAATTTTAATTTTATATATAACCCCCTTTGTAGGAAAAATATTACATATAAGAAACACACGGAAAGTTTTTGGCAGGCGATGACTTTTTGACACAACACCGGGATTTCTGAGTGCACTGGAAGGCACCACAGGTCCATCCTCTCTCCCCATCAGCAGTCCGGTCAACATTTCTCCTGGAACACTTCGGGGAACTTCACCGACTCTCTGCACTTCAACACACCGACATGGATGCCCTCAAGTCTGCTGGAAGAGCTATTATCCGGAGCCCAAGTATGGCGAAACAGTCGTGGACTGCCAGCAAACACAGAAGTAAGAAATACTCGTTAAATTAGCCAAAGGAAAATAAAAAAAAAACATAAAAAATAAAAGGTAATACCTTCTTTTTTTTTTTTTTTACCGTTAGCAACAAATTTAAAATTCCGCCTAGCCGCAGTTTACTTTGCCTGTACCCAATTTACCTTTTTTTTCTGTGACAAATAGTGATTAATTAAGACATTTATAGGTTAACTTGACCAAACTTTGGTTTCTGTTTCACAAACGACGTATTGTGCTGTCGGCTGTCACAGCGGGTGGTAAAGACGGAGTTTGACATCTCTTTTTTTTCTTTAGCTTGAGCAGTTACGTCTCTTTTAGTTTGTCAAAGGAGGGTAAAGGTAAATAGTTTCTCCCGCTTAGTGTTTCTGTTCTGGGGAAACATACAGCGGTTTCTTCCTGCGGAGGATGAGTAACTGTTTGCAATGCGGTTTATCATGGTGCAGGAATTTTCCGGGAATTCAAGTTATTTTAAAATGAACCACAACAACAAAACTAATTAGAAGTTTTATTTCTAATTTGTGCCATTTCTCGTGGATTATTCACGTGTTTCAAGACTGATTTTTGTGTGTTTCTCACGGTCTTTTACTCAGGTGGGAATTACACCAACTACTTCTTTTGCTTTGTGTTTCGCTAACTAAAAAGGTATTTTTGGATTTCTTGATAATCCCACCTCCCTCTTTCCGCCAACCCTGCCAGAGGAAGTTCAGAGGTCATCGTCAGCACGAGATCTTATTATATTTATATTTCCCCCATTGTATGTTGCTGAAGAGCACTTTGCCAGGGCAGGAGCAGTCACATGCAGCAGCATTAACATAAAGCTCCTTTAAGAAGGAATTGGCACCCATTGTAGGACTCAAGGGCCACTTTGTAAGCTAAATCTCACTTGATCCTGCCTGTGAAGTTGTGGGGTGGGGGGAATGACCGTGTGGCTTCCAAAGCATGAAAAGTCCACAGCCTGTAACCAAGAGGACAAGCCAGGAATGCTGCGGGGCAAGTCTGTGCACTGCCCCTGTTGGCTTCAAGTCATACTGCTGCTCTTTTGTTTTCCTTTTTTCTTTTTAAATTCCAGAAAGGCTACTGTCACATCTGCAGAGACATTAGAGAGTGACAGGGTGGATAACATAAACACACTGCATTGTTGTGTGTAACCTTAGTTGCTCACCAGGGAAAAGGCAACGCCGCAGAAATTAGAGATGGACACTTCCATATTATGCCTGCACATTACTGCGTTAATGGATGAGGCTGAGATGTTAATCTTACATCTTCCCAGCTGTCAGTGGAGAGGTGATATCTGGCTGTATTACATCTGGCAGACACTTTCCACAGTGCGAGTTTCTTCTGCCTGAGTTGTTTGTATGTCTGTGGCAGCCGTTCCGACTGGAAGTGGGCTATTCTGATTGTTCGTGGAATTAATGGCTTCCTGTAAATGTGGCTACTGACCCACTTGTCGTAGAAGTAGAGTATTGAAGTTTGGTCATAGATTACCTGGCTGCAGGGCACGCATTCTTCACCAGCACTGACCCATATCATTCATGCTGGATTTTTAGGTCTGACGTTGCCTTCATCAGAATCGTCCTACATTTCCATGTACTCGGGGTAGGGATTACTTTGGGTCAGGTGAATGCAGTACAGGGCTCGAGCACCTGAGGACCCAGGCATCATTTCCATTAATGAGACTGTATTACAAACTGTACATAAAAAGATGGTCATAGTTACTGTGACTTCACCAGTTGGTTTTAGGATACTGGTAGTTCAGCTGCTGCCGTGATGTTTTTTTTGTTTTTGTTTTTTTTTATTATTATTATTCTATAGGCTAAAAGGGTGTCAATAGAGGAATTGATTAACTCAGCATGCATTGCGTTCTCGCTGTTGATTTTTGTTTTTAGGTACTCTATTATATTTGTTAACCTGTCATATGTCAATCACCAGTAACCTTCTCTGTCATTGGTACTCGCTTGCCTTTAGTACAGGGTGTATCAAAAAGAATGATCAGATTTCAGAGTGCCGATTGAAAGGCATGCTGTTAGAAAGAGCGGATTCGTGAGTTTCCCATGGATGCCAGTAGGTAGAGTAACAACAGCAGTGGCTGCAGTGACTCCAGACAGCTTGACTATCATCTGGACATGTGCCATGCATCCGGGGGACGCACCTTAAGTGCTTGCCGAACATTGTAAGTGTCGTATGTAAAACTTTATATTCAGCCATGTATTTTAAAATTTTAGGTTTCTGTGACCATTACTTTAAAAAAAAAAAAAAAGCTTTTTGTAATCGGATGATTCATTTAGATGAACCGTGTATAGAAAAGTTGTGATCCACCTATGTCACGTCACTTGTATGCCTCTTTGCATGTTCTGTTTTCTCACCATAAGTTTGTGTTGGGAGAAATACATTCATCTTATCTAGCTAAGACTTCATCTTCTCTGTTCTTTTGCCCTGGCTTAGACGGCCTATGCCAACAGTGTTAAGGGGACCCCCAAAGTTTATTTGTTTGTGTTGAAGACCCCTTTTTCCAGGATCCTCTCCAACAGGTGCCACTCTTTAGCTCTGACTAGTTTTCTCTGCAGCTGTATTTCTGTGGTTGCTCTAAACTGGCTGTAATGGACTTTTTGATGAATAAATATGACTTGTATTAAAATCATCCGGAACGCCATGAGGCTGAAGTTGGAGATTCAGCATGTGGCATTTGATGTGAATGCAACGGCGCTGATCAGTTGTGCTGCATTTCTTTTAGCGGTGATGTTTGCATTTAAAAATCCATGGCTCCTTTTTCCTTTACAATGTTACTGTCTGTCTTCCATGAAATCCCAAACTTCTATGGCAGGTTCTGCACCACATTTATGTAATTATTTAAATTTTATTATATTTTATTCTACTATGATATATTTAATGGCTAAACTTTACCCGTTAGCTGTTTAACTGTTATGTTGTTATCATTAAGGTAGTGGCTAGCGGCTATGGCTAGTAATAAAACAGTAACATTAATGCTAGAGCTGCACAGCCAGCGTCATCAGTCCTGCCTGTGACTAATGTTACTAGACTGTGTTATTTTAACAGGATAAACAATTTAATGGTCTGTAAAAAGAGTTAGGTTTCTCTTAAAGTCTCAAAATGAAGCTGAAAAAAGTCTGTCATCAACTAGATGGAAAACAGTAGCAACCTACTGTACCACTCTATTTGACCTGCAACGAACATATGGGAACGTCAGTAGAAGCACAACACTACAGCCTGAAAGTAATGTTGTTGTTTTGTTGTTGTTGTTTTTTTAAGCTACCTGACAATCTTAAAATATTTGTCATACACATTTACCTAAAAGTAATGATACTGTATTATTTTGCAATAGTTAGACAATTTAAAAATGCTCTCTTCGATGATGTTTTTTGTATTATACTACTTTTTTAATGTAAAATTTTAATTAAAAAAAATATGTCTCATCAATTTATCACAGTTTTCCCCATTTATTTCAAAATGGTATTGCATATTTTCCCATGTATGAATTTTCGTGATGACAGTCTGCCAACCTGACCACTGCAGAACTGTGTTTGAGATATAAGCAACAATGGATGTTGAGCCAGTCAAACACTTCTGTTTGAAGTGACATCTTCTTGGGACAGTATCTCACCTGAATGCAGTTTTTCAGAATCTTGTTTAAAGTCAGGTTTAACATATGACAGCTTTACAGGCAGTAGCTGACTTTTAATTTTTTATTTTATTTTATTCATGTTCCACTTGACTGAAGTGGACAGAACCCGATTGGTCCATTTTGTCGAAAAAAGTTTAACGAACCACAGAGAAGGTTGATAGCCACCGCTGTGATGCCTGTTACCTCTCATAGAGGGTTTAGGTTTTGTTGAGCAAAGCTAATGCAAAGAAAGCCTTGCTATGTGGCTAAGTCTGCTTCATACACTCAACAGGCAACCCTGTTTGTTAATGTGAGCGTAGCCCACCAATCAGAAGGTTGTCCTTCACTGTGAGTTTATACACAAGAACCACTTCTACTCCACAGCACCCTCAGGATTGAAACTCTCTGTATAATATAAGTACTTAAATTAAAAGAATTATGTCGCACTTTTCATAGGTAAAAATCATAAAAAGTTTCACAATAAAACACAAATGTGTACAACCTATCATAACAGTGGAAAGCAAATATGTATTTATATATGTTATCATAATCCTGCTTGTGACCACTTAGCTGCTGTATGAAGAGCAGACTGCTGCTGTTGTATACAGGAAGCGTCTCCTTCTGATTTTACAATGTGATCCTCTCAAAATAAAATCAAATGAACATGCTTCTCCATAGCTGCCCTATTATGGGAGAAACAGTGTGTGACTATTTGAGCCAAATGTGTGTAACTGGTTTAGGAACTGGCCAATGTAACAGACAGGAAGCTGAACAAACTCATTAGGAGGGGTGTGTCCTCAATGTGTAGTGGGCTTCCCCCCCCCCCCCCCCCCCTTTAACCATGAAGAAGCATTGCTTTTCTGAAAGCGATGAGAATGCAGTAGGACTAAAAATTTATCTCACCTTATTTTGTCTAGGTTTAAAGACCTTGCTTGGCACATCAGGTCTTTCACTGATAAACATTTCAGATGCATTCTGCCCCTAATTTACTCGACTTTGCATCTGCAGAGACTTCCAAATTGACACACTCTCACTAATGTGTTTACGTTTTCCCCACATTATTAGAATCCCAAACATAAACTCTGGTGAATTTGGGACTCTGTGTATAATAATTTGAGAGGCGTGCAGGCGTAGATCAGTGAAGGAGGGAGGAAAGTGAAAAGGCAGCAGAGGCTGAGAAAAAGATAATTTGGCACTGGAGGAGTCCAGAGTTGTAGGACCACAGTTGGTGGTTTCCCCAGTGATCCAGTGTTTGTTGTAGACACACAAATCAGCCAGGATGCAAATTGCCTGTCAGTTGGACCTTTCTGGATCAGCACCATTGTTGTCACAGTTTGCAACTAAGAGTTATTTTGCACTCTGACAAATTAAATGGCTACTCATCCATCAGTGTTGGATGTAATGGATATCTATAGAGCTGAAAACTGAGGCTTTGTCTTCCAATTTTTTTCTCCTCTTTTTCTTATCTTTCTCACATTATACCAAGACACTTCCCCCAATACTACAGTGAGAAACCAGTAAGTGATTATTTGCCACATACGGGTGTGATGTTAGTAGCAGGTCACCTGGTTTTTCTTGTTCTCAGTTGACTCGTGCACACAGCTGTTTCCTTTGACGTATAACGGTTGCTGACCTTTTATCGTCAAAGCCTTCTGCATTCTTGGGCTGATTGGTGCCTGGTACAGTCTCTGCTGCTGGTGAAACAAACTGAAAACCAGAACAGGTTCTTTATTACAAGCTCAATATTAGCTCTCCAACACTGTCAGTGGAAAACATGCACTGAAACCTGCGTCAGTGAACCACTAAAAGGATCCATTTCTTCTTTGTGTAAATTAAATGTTTTGATGTCTAAAATGGAAAACATTAATATCTGCAGTTACTAGCATTACATTTGTTACGTTTTCCACTCACTATAATTTATTACTTAATGTAACACATTTATAGGAGGCAGTCGTGGATACTGAGAAAGGATTTTCTCAGTAATCAGTGTGTTGTAGACTTTTTGACCTGGTTACATTTCAACATAGGTTTCAAAGACTCTCTGATTCCACTTCTCTCATAAAATGAGCGAAACATGAAATGTTTACCAAAAGAGAAGCTGAACTTATTTGTTATGAAAATTAAATTTGTTTTCAGCTATTTCCAGGTGGCCTATTATGCTTTTGTATATTATTGTTTTCTGACAGTGATGGACGCTCATGTTAAATAGGGTCAGCGTTTGTACAAGCTCAGTTTTTCTTTCTACACTTAGCTCTGTGTGACGTAAAAGATTGGGAGCGTTCTTCATATGATCAGCTGCTTTACACATAGATTGAATAGGCCTCCTCTTGGCCACTCTTATAACAACCAATTGCGTCAGGAACGTTACAGAGTAGGCATGCTGAAAAGTAATAATAATCAATTTTTATTTGAAAGCGCCTTTCAAACTTTCACTTAACAATAGAATAAAATACATTAAAGAACAATGAATACGAAGAAAAATAAGAAAACAAAAGCACAAGGTAAAATAAATAAATAAACAAACAGTGTCTTCTGTCTGCTCTTGGAACGTCCTCTAGCCTGTGTTCCAGCTGTTTTGAGGCCTCAGAGGTGATGATTAAGTGATATTTTGACAGCGTGCCCTGACAGCTTTAGTTGCTTACACAAATCGACTTGACTTGATGGTGTTTGCTGGTATTGATGACTGAGGCTACCTGCCTCTGCCTTCAGCACCTTGGTATTGCTATCCCCCAGAGCCTTTGGGCAGCTGCTGAGAAGATGTTCCAAAGAGCCTCTTCCAGAGCAAAGGGTGCAGGAGGGTGTCTCACTCTTTCACCAAACTTCATGCACTGCCTGCACCAGGAACAGGACCCACTTTAAGTCTGCATGCATGATGTTTCCCCAGGTGATCCTGTACTGCAGGATACCTCCCATCTTGTTCATGCTCCTCGTTGCCAGAGCCCCAGTGTTCTGCCAATTTCCTCTTCCTCTACACCTGCTAGGATGTCTTCCTAGAGTCTGTGGTGTTCCTCCTTGAGTTTTGCTTTGTTGACGTGGGTCTGAAGTGGGAACTAGTTAACCCAAATTCACTCTACTTATCACCATGGTGCCCACCAGTGCCTTTTGTCTCAGGCGTGATTCTGCTTTCCCAACTTTGGATCTCTTGGCACTGTTAACATAAACTCCAGCTAATGATGCTCTGCAGTCCCTGTACTTAAACGCTTTGTTTGATTATTTTGTAGCCGATATTGTTACTATAAATAACGGCCTGATGATAACGATGATGATGATATCTGACGCTTTCACACGTGCTTTGGCTGTGTTAATATGAACACCTGTTTTTATAACAGTGTACATGTGACGGAAAATCACATTGAGTTTCCTTCTAAGACTTTAAGATCTTAAGATCTCTTGGTCCAGTTTGTGTAGTCTGCATTCAAAATGTATGTGTGTGAATATGTACCAGCATGACTGTGTGGTATGTACTACATCCCAGAGGAGGGAAAGGTTAGGAGGGTGAAGTTCTAGGTAATAATGGTGGATTGAGTTTTTTTCCCCCTTCCTTCACCCCCCCCCCCCCCCCCCCCCCCTTTTTTTTTTTTTCCCTCTGATGAAAGTGCAAACAGTATTACAGGTTCAGGGTCGGCCAGCGCCACACAAAACCTGATAAGAAATCACACAGAGGTAGAAGCTGTTCCTTCAGTAGTTACACTTTAAACAGTCTTTTTCAGGGAAATTTTAAAAATGGAGACAGTAATGCACTTTGAGAACGACACATGATTCATGCTGTTGGAGAGATCGCTGATGTTACCACGCTTTCCTCTTATCACAGCGTGTCACAGTGCATGTACAACTTGCTCCAAACTCTTCATGTTTTTTATTGTCGAGCCCTATAAGCTATTTGGAAGATGAAATATTTACTTTACGCCTCAGCACCTCTGACCTAGATACCCTGTTTTGCCTTTCCTCTTCAGCGAGGGAGCACATGAAGTGGGCCAACTCTAAGTTCAACACAGACTGTTTACATTTCTTCTGATTTGTGTTTTTCTCAAAGTCTTTGAATGTTGCACGAGCCTTATTTATTTTGGAACATGAACCCTGGGAAAAAGCAGATAAATATTTGATGTTTGCAACGCTTGATGTTTGACAAGAACGTCGTTACAGTTGATCAGAGTATCGGCCGCTCCCGCTCTTCTCCGCAGAGCTCCCAGAGAACTGGACAGACACGCGGGAGACAATCTTAGAGGGCATGACCTTTAATCTTCGACATCTTGGCATGACACTGGTGGACCAACCCAAAGGAGAGGAGCTGTCAGCAGCTGCTGTAAAGAGGATTGTTGCCACGGTCAGAGATCGCTCATTCACAGTTTACATTATCTCCACTTTTGACTGCTCTGCTTTGATTTCCTGCCAAAATCAACAACAGCAGTGTAAGAAAAACAATCCAGTGGCTTTTAAGACTACCACTTTAATTATTATCATTATTTTTTTCTTAAAATTGTTAAGCTCTCTTAAATTTCACAAACATACTGACATTAAGGCTTTCATCATGTCCTCACCACCGTCTGCATGTTTATAAACTCTGGATCAAATTTAGTTTAAAGCTGCTCTCTGTATCTTACTGTGCCTGTTTCCATACATCCTCGCACTAAATCCTGATAAATAGTAAATGTAGGGTTTTTTGAAAGTGTCTGGTGATTAATAATGTACAATGTTGTCTCTAGCGTACCACCGGAAATAGACATTGTAGAAGAGCTGAGTAGTATGTAAGCAGTGTGCGGACGTTTTGCATTTCGGTCATAAAACAATCATCAGTTTCCGCTGCGTTATTTTCCCCATGACAGGCTAAAGCCAGTGGGAAGAAACCTCAGAAGGTCACTCTTAAGGTTTCTCCTCAGGGAATTGTCCTACATGACAGCTCAACAAATAAACTCCTGGAAAACGTGTCCATATACAGGTATGTGTAGAATGACTGGTTTTGTAATTTTATTTCATCACTTAAGTAATTTGAAATAGATTCTCCTTGGTGGGTGTCATTGAAACCAAAAAGTCACATATGAAAGTCTCAGACGGGTTCCAGTGTCGGTACCGTGACCTAAAGGTCCAGTATAGGGGTGTGTACTAGGAGGCTGAGGGGTTGCCAGTGTTTACTCATTTTTAAAAAAATCAACATTGTATTAATCTTTGACAAAAACATACTAACACGGCAGGTCAATCCGTCTTCAACTGTTTTTTTTTTTTTCTTTAGTCTTTCTGTGTAAATCTCATTCTTGCTTCTGGAAAGTTTGAGCGTATTTGTGCTGTCAAAAAAAAAAGCGTTGGATCTCTGTACGCTGTTTGTCTAACCTGTTGTCTCTGGTCTGCAGGATATCCTACTGCACGGTGGATAAACTACACGATAAAGTCTTTGCTTATATCGCACAAAACACCCTGAATGGAACCCTGGAGTGCAACGCCTACCTCTGCTCAAAGAGGAAAGTGGTGAGTTTAGAGCACGTACACTACCAGTCATCTGAAATGGTTTTCCAACAGTCTTGAAGGATTTGCCAGAGATGCTGAGCACTTGTTGGCCCCTTTGCCATCACTCTGCGCTCCATCTCATCCCAAACCATCTCAACTGGGTTTAGGTCAGGTGACCGTGGAGGCCATCTGGTGCAGCACTCCATCACTCTCCTTCTTGGTTAAATAGACCTTACTCAGCCTGGAGGTGTGTTTGGGGTCATTGTCCTGTTGAAAGATAAGTGGTGGTCCAACTCAGCGCAAACTGGATGGGATGGCATGGATGCTGTGGTAGCCATGCTGCTTCAGTGTGCCTTCAATTTTGAATAAATCCCACAACACTGTCAGCAGCAAAGCACCCCCACACCATCACACCTCCTCCTCCATGTTTCATGGTGGGAACCTTTCATGTAGAGATCATCCATTCACCTTTTCTGCTTTGCACAAAGACACTGCAGGTGGAACCAAAGATCTCAAATTTGGACTCATCAGACAAAAGCACAGATTTCCACTGGTCTAATGTCCACTCCTTGTGTTTCTTGGACCAAACAAATCTCCTCTGCTTGTTGCTTTTCCTTAGTCGTGGTTTCTTAGTAGCTATTTGAACACAAAGGCCTGATTTGTGCAGTCTTCTCTGAGCAGTTGATGTAGAGATGTGTCTGCTGCTGGATCTTTGTGTGGCATTTATCTGGGCCCTAATCTGAGTGGCTGTTAACTTGTGATTTCTGAGGCTGGTGACTCAGATAAATTTATTCTGGGCTGGGCGGTCATCATGTGAACTAGTTTCATTGTCGTGCTTGGTTGATGATTTTTGCGACTGCACACATTGAAAGTTTTAGCAATATTCCAGGCTGACTGACCTTCAGTGCTTAAAGTAATGATGGACTTTCACTTCTCTAGCTGATTGGTTCCCAACCCCATAAAGAAGGCAAGAAATTCCACAAATGAACCCTGACATGGCACACCTGTGAGGTGAAAACCATTTCAGGTGACTACATCATGAAGGCCAAATGTTTGCACCGTCAACAAAGCGAAGGGTGGCTGCTTCGAGGACTCTAAAATAAAAGACATGTTTAAAGTTATTTATATTTTTTTTTTCTTTGCTACATGATACCATATATGTGGCTTCATATATTTGATGTCTTCAGTTTGCATCTAAAATGGAGAAAGTAGTAAAAATTAAGAAAAGACATTAAATGAGAAGGTGTGTCCAAACTTTTTAACTTTTCAGTTTAAATTCAAAGTTTCTCAATAACTCAAATATTTAGCATATCTTCCTCTGTGGCTGTGGGGGATCATTACCTTCCTGATGATGTAATGACCCACATTCAGCCGTCATTCGTCCTGTAACTGGCTCTCTCGAGTGTCTTGCTGTCACCATAGCTCTTCCTCTTCATCCCGAAGAGGAAATCCTAGAAGTTAAGCTCCTGTCGTCTTCCTGTCTTTTCCTTGGTGTTGAAAACAGAAGGGCACTTTTCCTCTCATCTTACTTGCTTCCTCACTCCGCTCTTTTTTTTCTCCCAGGATAACATGAGAATACTCTGCTTCCTTAATATGTGCTCCTCTATCTACCAGTGGGGTTCTGAAGAGATTTGGGATGACCTCTCTGTGTCCTCTACTCAATGAGAGGAGTGCTTCAAGACTCATAGTTCAAAATAATACCTTTTTTAAAAAAATGACATGACAATGACATAAAGTTGGAAAAAAACTGCTGGTCTTAAACTAAAAAAGATAATAATAAAGAGAAGTATATGAGGACCACTTTAAAAAACCAACTAAAGCAGGGAAATTAAAGTGAAAGCGAGCTTATGAGGTTAATAATGTGCTGAACAAAGACACATTTTTGTAGTTTTTCCTCTATACATTGTTTGATTTTTAAAAGAAATAATCAAAATATGATTGAAGTAAAGTGTGATTGAAGTGCAGACTGTCACCTTTTCAGGGGTTTAATAAAAGTTTCCATTAACGGCTCAGCAGTTGCAGCCATTTTTATTCAGTCCCCCATTTCCAGAGGCTTAAAAGTAATTGGACAGTTGATTGTCATGCAGTTAAACCCCTTGAATTTAAGCTGAAAGTCTGCAATTCAATCAAATAATAATTAATTATTTGACTTAAAGCCCCAAAGTGACCTTTTTTCTTTTATGTGACAGTGATGACGGACTGTGGACAGAGATCAAGAGCTATCCTTTTTTGTACTCACATCTTTCAGTCATATAAATATAAAGCATTACTGTTGAATGGCAACATTTTATAACCATTTTTACAGCTGTCCATGTTATAAATATAACTTTGTTACCTGAGATAAAGCATTTAGTGTTGTAAACTACATGTTCTATCTTGATGGTCATGCAAAGTTTTCTTGGACGGTCAACAGCAGTCAGAGAAGCAGACTTCTTTAAGTTAGTGCTCTGTTTTTCATCCTCTGTTTGTGTCTTTTTCTCCTGTCCTCCAGGCTCAGGCTGTGGCGCTAACAGTAGCCCAGGCCTTCACAGTAGCTTTCGAGCTCTGGCAGGTGTCCAAAGAAGGTAGGCATCGCACACTTCTCCATTCAAGTCCTGGAAATGACACGCGTATAGGCACCGTCTGTGGAGGGGTTGTTTTTATCAAGAGACTGTCTGTGTTTGTCCTTGTTTCACCAAATATGTTGATATGTGCTGTAAACAGGTCCTGACCTGCTTGTGTTGTTTCCTCTTATCTGATTTTTAGAGAAAGGGAAGAGAGCAAAGTCTGGGTCCGCTGGAGAGGCTAGCAGCAGTTCTCATTCAGAGAGATCGAACAGCTTTGGGAGTTTGAAAGGGACAGGTAAAAAAAAAAAAACAAGATGCAAAGCATAAAGGAGCTGTAGCCACATGAGGTCATTTGTGTTATGTAGTCATTCACAAATGGTGTCAAAAACCAAAAAAGGAACTTGGCAAAGTTGTTTTCTTTATCTTTTTTGGTTGCAAAATGAAAGCATAAAATTTCATCTAGTAATTTATAGAAATGGCACGATACCACTTTTTTATGTCCGATACCGATATCATAAATTTGGATATGTGCCGATACCGATATGAATCCGATATAGTGTTTTTTAATCAATAAAACAGTTTTTTTAATATCTTGCTGCATTTTGTATAAGTTCATACTCAAGTTTAAATAAACAACAACACTAAAGCTATTCTGTTATACCTGTATGTAAAAAAAAAAAAAAAAAAAAAAAAAAATACACTGCACCCAAAATATTTCATAGTTCAGTAATACTGATCAATCTAATAAACTTAAACCTGCTCCATCCTCCCTATTCTGGTATTTTAAAGAGTACTTAGCAGAAATCTTAAGCAACCTAACTAATAGGGTTGCAAACTCCCAGCAAAAAAAAAAAATAGGGAACCACCCCCCAACCTCCACCTCATGATGCTTAATCGACGTAATCAACTTTAATTTGATGCAGTGTGAAAAAAAAAATGCACAGAAAGAAATTATTTTTGAAAAATAATTAAATAGATTCAACATCTTCCTTCAACAGAACTGCAGACTGCACAGATGGTATCTTCCCAAAGGAAAAAGTAATATAGCTTACTAGGGTATATTAGACTTAACAGTTATTATATACAGTAATGGACTTTGGGTGTAAGATTCAGATAATTATTGATTAAAAGCCAGACATTTTAAATGAGAATAAGAAAGAAAAGTATGTCTTTGTGCCCCCTCTTCCCTGTTCATGCCCTATCGGCCCCCCTGGCTAAACTTTGCTAGATCCGCCCCTGGACAGTTACCAGCCGTCAGCTGCGTAGAAAAAGATCCTGGTGTAGAAAGTAATATTAAATAAATTCTAACAACAGCTTATCAAGCTTAAACGTGCTGCTGTTGTTCAGCCGCTGGTTTCCTCTTTCTGGCGCGAAGTGGGCAATAAACAAACAAGAGGTGCTTTTTTTTATATTTAATGGATCGGATTACATTTTTTTTTTTTTTTTTTATTTCTCTCCGATATCCGATCCAGTAATTTACGTCAGTATCGGACCGATACGGATACGTAATATCGGATCGGTCCATCTCCAGTAATTTATATTTATTATATTTATTACTGATGCTCATGTGGAAAACAGACTTCAGGCAGTATTAAAACTTTAGACCCTCCTACTGTTCGTACACAGAGATCTGAGGGATCCACTATTTTCTGAAGCTTGATTGGTCAGTAGGTGATTTCATACTTGTTGATCTCTAATGTGAGAGCAGGGTAGGTTTGCAGCATAAGTTACCATAGCGATGTCCAGGTAACCCAGTTTCCTAGATAAGACAAAATTCTGCTTTGTAGCACAGGCCTCTGGTCGTTTTTTATAATCTCACTGACATGTGGTGCTCATCATTTTATCCAGTTTGTAAAATTCTTAAATTTCCCCACAGAATTTCATTGTGGGTGTTAAAGAAACACCCTCTATGCTCACAACAAACTTTACGAGGGGCTTTGGCCCCGTGTTTGTACTTTCAGGCAGCACATACAGGTGATTGGTCCAGTTTGTGAGCACAAGCCATGTTGTGTGGCCTAAAGTTTTCAGCTTTAGTTCTACGTACTGTTCACAGAACGTGATCAGCTGGGAAATAAACCTCCATGGCACATCTGCCTTTTTTGTTTTTCACAGTAGAGGGTATGTGGTGCTTCAGGCTTTTATTCGTCAGCCCTTACTGGTTAAAATAATTATTTTACGCCTGTAGTCCCATGGTCAAAGAGTTATATTCCCGCAGACACACAGGCTTAATAGACGTCTGGCCTCTCTGTTCCTGTGAGAATGTAATCCTTGCTTTTGAAACTGGAGGTTTGTGACGTTGGCATTTAGCCTTTCACAGATATTACATGGCTCAATGCAGCACAGTTTGTGAAACAATTTATTGTAACCAATTTCAACTAAAATCTAACTAACTGTGAAACCAATTTATTCATGGCTATAGACATAAAAGGACATGGAAAACCTTTGCATGCTTTAACATTATATTGCCACAGAGATGCAGAAACAGACATGGCACGATGGTCTGCCCCATCATCATTTTTAACTGCTCCCTCTTGTCACTTCATCCTGGTGTGGAGGCTGCACTGTGTCTTGCTCTGATCTGTTATTATAACACCAATCAGTTGTCATTCCATCTCTTTTCTATTAGATGTGGCTACAGATATGTTGTTGGATTTGGAGAAGAGTGTGAATGTGGCAGTGGAGACCAATGGAAACATCGGAGAGGATCAGCTGGATAACCACAGACAGACCTCCGAGTCCAACAACAATCCTGCCTGGGTGAGTCCGTCCTCT
The DNA here is from genome assembly GCF_963969265.1 of Rhamphochromis sp. 'chilingali'. NCBI lineage: Eukaryota > Metazoa > Chordata > Actinopteri > Cichliformes > Cichlidae > Rhamphochromis > Rhamphochromis sp. 'chilingali'. The sequence goes on from NC_137944.1 coordinate 5,353,103, forward strand.
CGCTTTGTCTGTGTTGACTGTGAATCTCTTACAAATGACCCTTTCTTTCATACTCCGATGTTGACCATCCTCAGTTTGAGAGTTGGATTTTTCCCGACTCAGTTTGGATCTCCAGCTTTTGGAAAGATTTGCTTTAAATTTCCCCTGTTTGTGCCAGCACCACACACATATTACATGCTTTTCCCTGAGTTAATGTTAAGGACTGATTGCTTTTCTTGCAGAAAATAGAAGATGGTTTGGATGAAGCCTTCTCCAGGTGAGATATTTGATTCTAAAGTCTTAAAATAATCTGAAATTAATCCTAGGTGATTTTCTTTGATCCCTGTTCCCAATAAAACATCCCCAAAACACAAAATCTGCCTCTACCTCTGTACTGTAGTTCCTACTTGTACTGCTTGGCTCTATGTCGCCACTTACTGGTGATTTCAGTGTACTGCAGACCGCAAACCCTCCGTTCTCTGACAATATAAAAATATAAATGAAGGGATAATCTCAGTAGAGGTTTGACAGTTGGTGAGAAATGATTTCATAGCTGAACTTTAAATTGTCCTCAATCTGCTGTGTGTTTGTGTCTCCAGCTGTGCTCTGGATAGCTATGGTTCATTTCCAGGTAAAGTTGAGCAATTGTTATCACAAGCCTTACATAGAGTGGTAGTCCCAGTTACTAACCTGACATCAGTCCATTTCATTCAATCACCTCCAAACCTGAAAACCCAGATTACAGGTCAGAGACGCGAGTCACTCGGGGTAACACAACCTCCTCCGTCTTTTATTTCCTGTCAGATGCCTTTGTTGTCGATGGATTTTGTGTTTGATTCGATGTATTGAATTTCAGTCAAAATGAAAAATGTTATTATCTCAACCCATTTCATCATCACCACAAACATGACTGTGTCTGTCTGATAACCCTCCTCTGTGATGTGTAGTGTGTGTTTTGGCTGAAGCGGTGGGGATGGTGCGACTCCACTCCACACAGCGGGGCTTTTGTCCAGCAGTTCCCGTGTCTGAAAGTGGAGCAGTGGGTCACTTGAACTCATTTACGGATCAACACCGTTTATCCCGCAGCTCAAATGAAGTGAATGTGAAGTAATCCCACTGACCTCTACCCAGACTCTGCAGACATTGTTATCCCAGAGAGAAAGGGATGTTTCAGACATATCGGAGCAGACTGAGGGTGTAGTTACATAAACGAGTCTGAGAGGCTGAGCTGCAGTGAATTAAAATCAGCAGAAAACTGAATGCTGGGAGTCGAAACAGCTCTGCTTGCTATTAAGCCCTGAGGGTCGAGAGGATAAGAGTAGGAAACAGAATGACGGCTAGTTTTTACTGTTTACATGAGCTGCTGATGCCTTCTTGGTTCTTCTATTTTATTTCACTTCATTCTGATGGAGGTTGAAGGGAATTTCCTTCTTTTTCTGCCTCAATATGGAAATATCAGTTTACTTTTAATCCCAGCTCTGTTCAATCTAATTCCAGTTTCCAGGCAGAGGTTTTGTTTTTGCTTGGTTGAGACCATATTCAGCGCAACTCTGTCAACAATCAGGGCTGTGTTGAACTCATTGGTCCCATTTTAAAGAGACCAAAAGCAGTGATGAATTGAGCTGTTTCCAAATGTTTTAGTGGATTTGTTCAGGATTATTTTGTCTTTTGTAACCAAAAGCTGCTGTTTTTTAATTTTTTTTTTTTTAAAAAGCTCTTTATTTGAGTATTAAGAAACAGACCTGTACATTACTGGTTTTGGTCTTTTCATGGGATTGGTTCACACCAAAATAGAAGAATTTCTGCTTGCTTGCATTCTTTTAAAGGGGAGCTGTTGTTGACGGTTGACGGTTGTTTCTCTTTCCCTCAGACTGGCAGTGTCACGTACTAACCCCCAGGTCCTGGACATTGGGGTGACCCCCCAAGATTGGCTCATTGAACCAGACTGGGATGGCACCAATGGAAACACTCCCAACACTGTCAGCCCATTTGAAGATGACTTCTTGGCCTTCTGACCAGAGTCAACGACTAAGAGGGGGAGGGGTGGTGGTGTCTTCCTATGAATTAACCAGATATCAGTGTGTATTTAAGATGAGTTTACTGTACATCTGCAAGGGAATGAAGGGTTGTGAGCTCAGAGATGAAGTTTGCCCTCTCCACCTTGTTGTACTCTTCACATGAGCAGTTCTTCCTCTTTCTTTGTGGAAACAGCACAGGCCGCTGCCCCTGTGCACCAAAGCAATAACAGCCTTTAATGTTACCCCATCTCCTCCCATATTACACTGCACAGCGTTACTACTAACTTATGTTCTTCTGTCAGCACTTGTTCTCCTTTGTTTACTTTGTTTTCTTGTTTCTCTTGTTTCTCCCTAATCAGTGTTTTTTTTTTGTATGTGTTTAGTTCTAATTTATAGTTGAATAATTATTTTTTATGAATAAAGTAAGTATTTATTCTGACTGATATACAGACAGTAACACCGGGCCTTAATAACAGCAGGACAATCAGCTATTCTCTAAGTGAAATCTGCTTTGGTTGCAAAAAATTACAGTTGTTTAATGTTTATAATCTTGTTGCACTTGTATTTATATGAAATCTCCCAGCGACTCATTTACAACACGCTGTAAGCTTTGCTGTTTCAGTGCAGCAGTGTAACAGTGCTGAATGTAGCCCAGGTATGTTCACAGTCTATTGTGGCCATTTCATTTTGCTGGAAATATTCCAGTGTTGTATAGAAATAAAATGTAATCATGAATATATAATTTTTATAGCAGTGTTTTGGTCTGTATTCATCTAAGTTTAAGATTACACTAGTTAGAATCATCAGAAGAAATGGAAGACATATAATATTGATATAGATATCTTTATTTAGTTATTTTTTTTGAAAGATTTCCACATTGAACATTTCCATATTGTTATTGCTGCACTTCACAGGTTAGACTCTTTATTTTTCTCATGCTGGTTCAGCTCCTCAGCTTAGACACCTTTGGATAGTCCTTTCCCCTTTTTAAGCCCACTGTCTTTCCATTGGCTACTCATCATAAACAAGAGGTTTGAAGAGAAGGTGGGTGGGGCTTCTGTGGTCAAATGCAGACATGGTCATATAAGGAATATCTGCTCTCATTTGAGGAGCTGTCTGAACCTTTTTGTGTTGACTGTCACGTCTATTTGATCCATAGCAAGGTTATTATCGTTAACGAAAACTAGAAGTGAAAAAACATTTTCGTTAACGGAAATAAAAATAAAAACAAAAAAAGGAAAACTAACTAAAACTGTAATGAGTGTTCACAAAACTAACTAAAATTAACTGAATTTATAGCAAAAATGTGTTTAGTTTTCGTTGATGTGTGCGTGTCGTACAATAGTCAAGGGTGAAAATGAAGTTTAGTTTCCAGATTTTTTTTCTGGCTGTCTCATTATGCCAGCAGGTGGCCAGTACGTTAGTCGAGTCGTCTGTGTTGCTGCTCCGTCCACGCGCAGAATCATGTCAGGAAAAGTCGGGAGAAAGCGCCTGAGTCCAATTTGGGATTACTTTGAATATGACTGTTTTGGATAAAGCAAGTGTCTTGTAGTGGAAAGAGACAAATTATGAGGGACATTTCTAAAGGGAAAAAATCCCACAAACCTTAACGCGCAGTTGAAAAGCTCACACAAGAAGGCTAACCTAGCTTACCTTGAGAAGGGAGCACACTCAACCCTCATTCCCAGAAAACAGAAGCTAACCCCAGGCAAGGCAAGCGTGATGCATCCCGGGACAACAGGACGGGGATATCTACATAACTGTGTGAGTCAATTGCCTTAAAAAAGTTTATCAATTCACTTGAACCAAAATTACGAACACCCGGTGCTGCAAGAGTTAAGTCTCATTTGGGCCAAGATATACATTTTATAGTTGCCTGGTGTCAATGACTTGTGTCAAGCCAGCCTCCAATTCGAGACTTGCAGTCAAGCCAGCCTCCAGTTTGTTTTACGTTCCCTGTGTATTCAAAGTATTAAGGGAATGGATGTGGAAACCGGATTTCAAAATAAAAGCCAACTTCGAGTGAATTAACAGGTATGTTAAGAACATAATAACATATAATTTAGGCTTTTTTTTTTTTTTTTACAAACTCTAATGTTAGATCTATATGACACAGCCTTGTACCCTAATTGTGCCCTGTCACTATCAAGGCCATCTTATTTTGGATTTCAAAGTAAAAGCCCTGTGAATCTTCATTTTTGAACTACTCTTTCAATGACTTAATAATGCTCTTAAAAGCAAAAGTCGTATTTCCAAATACTATTTGAACTTTATATCAACACTTTCCAACCACAGTCTTTTTACAGTGATACCATATCAATATGGAACGCCAGGACTGCCATAATGAATTAATTAAATACACCATTAAATAATTAATTAAATGTGTCAATAATTAATTAAAATTGGAATTAATTAATTAAATAAATAGTTATGACACATGTAATTAATTAATTATTGACACATTTAATTAATTATTTATGTATTTCACATTTTAATTAATTATTGACACATTTAATTAATTATTGACACATTTAATTAATTATTTAATGATATATTTATTTATTTCATTTTGGCAGTCCTGACGCCTGGCTCTCGTCATGAAATAATTTTATCTGTCAGCCTCACCCATCAAACTCAGGGGGCGGGGTTAACGCTGCCCATGCAGCTTCTCTAACATTTGATTGGTTGCCGTGCAAAGTAAGTCAAAACAGGTCGATCCTAGATAATCGATTGCTTGTGTAGACTTGGGGCAGCCAGTTATCCCAGAATGCAGATCAAATCACAAGCAGCAATGGTGGTGGTGTAGTTTTAAAATACCCCGTTTTTCTGTCACCAGCTACACTTTTAACAGTGTTTTAGCCGCGAATGTCGCGCCGTATGTCTGGTCAGGTTGTCAACATAGAACATGCTTGCAAAAGTGCTCAGATGTTTTCAGAGATTTCACTAGCTCTGCTAACAGTTAGCATGCAGAGCGCACCGAGGGGGTACGTTAACCGGTTTGTTTACATATTCCACTCTCCGTGTTCCACATGTTGCATTCGCAGATTCTCATTTTCACCGAACGATCGTCTCTTTCCGCCTGGTCTTGTGTCTCTGTGCTTCTGTAACATAAAGAACGAGCTGACATTTTTCTCACGAAACCAGCGATCAGCTCAACAGACCCTCAGTTTACCTGCATGCATCCTCCTCCTCATCTGTCAGCTGTTTAACACCTGCTGCTAATTCAAGAAACACGCCTAGTTACCTGGTGATAGTCACAGTTTAACTGGGCAGCCGGTGCTCGATATAACGCAATGTCAGCGCATTTTTCTGCACAAGATAAGTAAATATAGTATTTTCCCCGAGCGCAGAGCTGCTGGAGCTTGTTTCCTTACAGAGCACTTTATAGGCGAGCCAGCTTTATGTCCAATCACCAGCACACAGCTTTCAAACCTCAGCTGAGTTTTAGCTCTCAGTGGTTAAACGCTGGACTTCATTCACTCAGGTTCTGTCTGTCGGGTCACGTTTACTTCGCTGTTTTATTTACAACTGAGCAAATCGGTTTGGCTGAGGTTAAAGTTACGTTTCATAACTGCATAGTTTCACAGACGTTTAATGGTTCACTGGCACATGTGTTAGACTGAACTATCATCTAAATATCATCTGTTTTTTAATAGTTATTCAACTGTATTCTAAGCACCAGCTGTCTGTTAGAATGTGATTTTTTTTCTCTCTCTGTTGGCAGAGGTATAAAAATGCGCAGGAAAATCTGACGTGCATGGCGAACTTCACCGACGATATTTAGGGAGGAATAAACACACATCAAACATAAATGAACCATTTGCCTGTCTCCATAATTGAGAGCATTTTCTCTTATGTCAACTCTCTCTCTCTCTCTCTCTCTCTCTCTTTTTTTTTTTTTTTTTTTTTTTTTTTTTTTTTTTTTTTTTTTTTTTTTTTTTTTTTGCTTTTTCGGTCATGTTATGTTTACCTGTCAAAGGCTTGTTACAAACTATGAAACACATTGTGCAGACTTCTGGATGTTAGAAGAAAACTAATACTGCTCATGAATGAGACTAAAGGCAGGAAGGTGTCCTTTAAAACTAAAAATGTTAATAGGACCTCCCTATTTATATCATAGTTTATGATATAGCATGTGTATTTCAGTAATAGCCTGCTGAGGCCACTATACGTGCTGGCCTCATATCAAATGTGAAGGCAGACTGAGTCTATGTTTGACGTTTGTTTATATCTAATCTTCCTTTTCAAACATTTAAACAGCAGCGAGTCTGCAGCTGAGGGAATACAAACTCAAATTGTCGGAACAGGTTTGCTCGTTTCTTGGATTCATTTGGTGATTTATTAAATGTATAACTGTTATTCTAATCTGCTGCTGAGTCTCTTACACTTTTCTTTATGCTGTATATTTTCACGTCTCTGGAATAGTTGGCAGTTAGATAGTCAGCTGGGAAACTTTGTGTTAACTCATGGAGCTGAGGATATCGTGGATATGCTGACCTCGCTGCGTGGTGTACAGAGCGAGGTCAGCATGATTAATATTCACAATAAAAATATTAGCCGAACATCATGAAGTCTGTATGTGTTTCATAGTGTCGAACAACCTTTGTACAGTTAAAGCCAGCAGTTACTACATGACGGAAACACCAACGTTATCTCTTTTATGTGTTTATACAGGTCACGCTGATTACTGAACAAAAACCCAAAGATCAGATGTTAAACAGATTTATTTGCTCTCTCTCCTCCTTAAACATGTTTTTAATGTTAGTTATAATTCAGAATTGGCGACTGAAACACGTAGGACACATAAGAACATCAGGAAATAAAACACCGATAAATATAACCTCAGTAAAAGAAGTCAGCGGGGGTTACTACAGCTGTGTACCGGGGCCTGCGCTTTGTCGGTGGGATTGCTTGCTAGGCGAGCGGGTCTATCCCACGCTTTGCCGTGAGACTGGGACGACATCTCCGAAATCATCGAAACACTTTTGCAAAGAGGCTGTATCTTGACAAACCGACCAGACACATGAAGATTAAACCACTACATTCTCGGCTAAAAAAATATTAAAACGGTATTTGGTAACACACAAACAGGGTTTTTCAAAGCTCAGTTCTGTTAGCTTCCACATGCCGGTTGTTGTGTGCTAGAAACAATGGCCACCAGGCCAAAGCAATGGTTTTGACTCGATCAGCATTAACCCCGCCCCCTGAGTTTGATGGGTGAGGCTGACAGATAAAATTATTTCATGATGAGAGCCAGGCGTCAGGACTGCCAAAATGAAATAAATAAATATATCATTAAATAATTAATTAAATGTGTCAATAATTAACTAAATGTGTCAATAATTAATTAAAATGTGAAATACATAAATAATTAATTAAATATGTCAATAATTAATTAATTAAATGTGTCAATAATTAATTAAAACGTGAAATACATAAATAATTAATTAAATGTGTCAATAATTAATTAATTACATATATCATAACTATTTATTTAATTAATTAATTCCAATTTTAATTAATTATTGCCACATTTAATTAATTATTTAATGGTGTATTTAATTAATTCATTATGGCAGTCCTGGCGTTCCATATATCAATATCAAGTCAGTCTGATTTTGCCTTTCATAGTAATGGCCCTTTGAAATTGTCCATAATTGACTTAATCTTCTAACGATTCAAAATGCTCTAAAATGAAAAATTCTTGTTTCCACAGGGTAATTCCACCTTAGATCAACAGTATACAGCCCCACAGTGATACCATATCAATATCAAGTCATTCTGATTATGCCTTCCAAAATAAAAGACTTTTTAAATTGTCCATAATTGACCTAACTTTCAGTGATTTCAAAATGTTTTAAAATGGAAATTTCCTGTTTCCACAGGGTAATTCCACTCCAGATCAACAGTATACAACCTCACGATGTTACCATATCAATATCAAGACATTCTGATATTGCTTTAAAAAATAAAAGCATTTTCAAACTGCCCATATCTGAGTTGCTCCTGGAACAATTTCAAAATGCTCTAAAATGGCACATTCCTGTTTACACAGGGTAATTCCACTTTAGATCAACAGTATACAGACCCACAGTGATACCATATCAATATCAAGTCATTCTGATTTTGCTCTCAAAAATAAAAGCCTTTTTAAATTGTCCATAATTGACCTAACTTTCAGTGATTTCAAAATGCTCTAAAATGGAAATTTCCTGTTTCCACAGGGTAATTCCACTTTAGATCAACAGTATACAGCCCCACAGTGATACCATATCAATGTCAAGTCATTCTGATTTTGCCTTCCAAAGTAAAAGCCTTTTCAAATTGTCCACAATTGACCTAACTTTCAGTGATTTCAAAATGCTCTAAAATGGAAATTTCCTGTTTCCACAGGGTAATTCCACCTTAGATCAACAGTATACAGCCCCACAGTGATACCATATCAATATCAAGTCATTCTGATTATGCCTTCCAAAATAAATGCCCTTTCAAATTGAGCATATACGGCCTACTTTTTTGACGATTTCAAAATGTTCTTAAACAGAATTTTGCTGTTTCCACAGGATAATTTCACTTTAGTTCAACAGTATACAACCTCACGATGTTACCATATCAATATCAAGTCATTCTGATTTTGCTTTCAAAAATAAAAGCATTTTCAAACTGCCCATATCTGACTTGATCCTGGAACAATTTCAAAATGCTCTAAAATGGAAAATTCCTGATTCCACAGGGTAATTCCACCTTAGATCAACAGTATATAGCCCCACAGTGATACCATATCAATATCAAGTCATTCTGATTATGCCTTCCAAAATAAATGCCCTTTCAAATTGAGCATATATACGACCTACTTTTTTAACGATTTCAAAATGCTCTAAAAGTGAAAATTGCTGTTTCCACAGGATAATTTCACTTTAGGTCAACAGTATACAACCTCACGATGTTACCATATCAATATCAAGTCATTCTGATTATGCCTTCCAAAATAAAAGACTTTTCAAATTGCCAAGATACGACCTACTCTTTTAAAGATTTCAAAATGCTCTAAAAGTGAAAATTGCTGTTTCCACAGGGTAATTTCACTTTAGGTCAACAGTATACAACCTCACGATGTTACCACATCAATATCAAGTCATTCTGATTTTGCTTTCAAAAATAAAAGCATTTTCAAAATGCCCATATCTGACTTGATCCTGGAACAATTTCAAAATGCTCTAAAATGGAAAATTCCTGTTTCCACAGGGTAATTCCACTTTAGATCAACAGTATACAACCTCACGATGTTACCATATCAATTTCAAGTAATTCTGATTATGCCTTCCAAAATAATGGCCTGTTGAAAATGCCCATAATTTACCTAACTTTCAGTGATTTCAGAATGCTCTAAAAAGGAAGATTTCAGTTTCCACAGGAAGCTGAAATTGCCACTAGGTTGTAATTGATAGTACGTTTATATTTTAAGTCTGTGGAAAGATGTCATGGTTGGTTTGCAAGCTGTTTTGTAATTTCTTTATTTAGAATGACATCTTTCCACAGACTTAAAATATAAACGTACTATCAATTACAACCTAGTGGCAATTTCAGCTTCCTTTTACATCATCTTTATGATTCAATTCTGTCATAATCAATTGAGTCTGATTTTGCTTTTCAAAATGAAAACCCAATATGTGTTGAAACAGCAATTTTCATTTTTAAAACATTCTGAAATAATTGAAAGAGTATATCACATATGGACAAATTCGACGGGCCATTAATTTGAAAGGCGAAATCAGACCAACATGAAATTTACATGGTTTTACTGTCGGGTTGGATACTGTTGATCTAAAGTGGAATTACCCTGTGGAAACAGCATCTTTCAATTTAAGAGCATTTTGAAACGAGTAGGTCGTCTACGGGCAATTTGAAAATACTTTTATTTTGGAAGGCAAAATCAGAGTGACTTGATCTTAACATCGTATCTCTGTGGGGTTGTATACTGTTGATTTAAAGTGAAATTATTCTGTGGAAACAGAAAATTTCCTTTTTAGAGCATTCCGAAATCACTGAAAGTTAGGTAAGTTATTGGCATTTTCAACAGGCCATTATTTTGGAAGGCAAAATCAGAATGACTTGAAATTGAAGTAGTACCATGGTGTGGATGTACACTTTTGATCTAACATGGATTCATCCTGTGGAAAGAGCAAGTTTCATTTTTAGAGCGTTCTGAATTCTTTAAAAGAGTAGGTCGTATATCGGCAATTTGAAAAGTCTTTTACTTTGGAAGGCAAAATCAGAATGATTTGATATTGATATGGTATCACTGTGGGGCTGGATACTATTGATATAAAGTGGAATTACCCTGTGGAAACAGGAATTTTCCATCTTAGAGCATTTTGAAATCACCGAAAGTTAGGTCAATTATGGACAATTTAAAAAGGCTTTTATTTTGGAAGGCATAATCAGAATGACTTGATATTGATATGGTATCACTGTGGGGCTGTATACTGTTGATCTAAGGTGGAATTACCCTGTGGAAACAGGAATTTTCCTTTTTAGAGCATTTTGAAATCACTGAAAGTTAGGTCAATTATGGACAATTTGAAAAGGCTTTTATTTTTGAGAGCAAAATCAGAATGACTTGATATTGATATGGTATCACTGTGGGGCTGTATACTGTTGATCTAAAGTGGAATTACCCTGTGTAAACAGGAATGTGCCATTTTAGAGCATTTTGAAATTGTTCCAGGAGCAACTCAGATATGGGCAGTTTGAAAATGCTTTTATTTTTTAAAGCAATATCAGAATGTCTTGATATTGATATGGTAACATCGTGAGGTTGTATACTGTTGATCTGGAGTGGAATTACCCTGTGGAAACAGGAAATTTCCATTTTAAAACATTTTGAAATCACTGAAAGTTAGGTCAATTATGGACAATTTAAAAAGGCTTTTATTTTGGAAGGCATAATCAGAATGACTTGATATTGATATGGTATCACTGTGGGGCTGTATACTGTTGATCTAAGGTGGAATTACCCTGTGGAAACAAGAATTTTTCATTTTAGAGCATTTTGAATCGTTAGAAGATTAAGTCAATTATGGACAATTTCAAAGGGCCATTACTATGAAAGGCAAAATCAGACTGACTTGATATTGATATGGTATCACTGTAAAAAGACTGTGGTTGGAAAGTGTTGATATAAAGTTCAAATAGTATTTGGAAATACGACTTTTGCTTTTAAGAGCATTATTAAGTCATTGAAAGAGTAGTTCAAAAATGAAGATTCACAGGGCTTTTACTTTGAAATCCAAAATAAGATGGCCTTGATAGTGACAGGGCACAATTAGGGTACAAGGCTGTGTCATATAGATCTAACATTAGAGTTTGTAAAAAAAAAAAAAGCCTAAATTATATGTTATTATGTTCTTAACATATCTGTTAATTCACTCGAAGTTGGCTTTTATTTTGAAATCCGGTTTCCACATCCATTCCCGTAATACTTTGAATACACAGGGAACGTAAAACAAACTGGAGGCTGGCTTGACTGCAAGTCTCGAATTGGAGGCTGGCTTGACACCAGTTATCAATGGTTGTTCATCTGCCGTTATTTATTTATTTATTTATTTATTTAAAGAACCCACAGTGTTGGGAAGGTTACTTTTAAAATGTATTCCACTACAGATTACAGAATACATGCCCCAAAATGTATTTTGTAACGTATTTTATGTTAAAGTGCTTTAGAAATAAAGTTGGTATGGTATGGTATGGTATGGTATTCCGTTACGTTACTCAATGAGAGTAACGTATTCTGAATACTTTGGATTACTTAATATATTATCATGCTGTTTACAACTACATGAATGTACTATTGCTGTGTGATTTATTACTATTACTGAAGGTCCGCGGCTCCGAACCGTAGTAAAGGGACCTCTGGCTAATACCGTGGGTTCCGTAGCCGAAAAATAGCTTTACTTTGTTGTGTGGGTCAACTTTGCTTGCGAGAGACAGAGAGAGGCGTTGAAAGGCTGCTCCAACGGAACTTATTGTTTTTGGAGGAAAACATGAACACGGTATACAGTCGAGTCTTAATAGCTTACTTACAACTGGGCTCGTCAGGCACTCTTCTTGGCTGCAGTGATTATTATTATATTTACATGCTTCCAGCTCTCGTTTCTGCTCGTTGACAGCTTGTACTTTTCCTTTTTTTTCCCTCCCTCGCTCACAGACACATAACGGGTATGGCAGTCCATTCTCCCTGCAGCACGGACTACACTGCCTATGATGCTACATTCTTTAGAGCTATATCTGTAGCATTCTGCCTATTAGCTTAGCACAACAACAACAAAAAGGCGCTCTCACACCCAGGAAACACGCAGAGAGAGAGTCACCCTGTAACCATGGCAACCGTAACGCTGCCGCCTGGAACAACAGAACATAGCTGTCAAACAAAACCCAAACAGTCCTGACCCGCCACAATATGCAACAGGAAAGTACCGTCCTGTAATCAATTTATTTCAAC
>NC_137944.1:5370600-5372600 GCF_963969265.1 Rhamphochromis sp. 'chilingali'
GTGTGTGTGTGTGTGTGTGTGTGTGTGTGTGTGTGTGTGTGTGTGTGTGTGTGTGTGTGTGTGTGTGTGTGTGTGTGTGTGAGAGTGAGTGTTCCTGGGTTGTTATATTGATGCATGGCGACTGAAGATCCAGCCCAGTAAACCAGCCTTGAGTTTGAAGGCCTGGGCCACATCCATTGCAATCTAACCTTGTCACACCCCATATGCTGGAGGCCAACTTTGGCCACCCACACCCTTCATTAGCATTCAGAGCGATAACATCTGCTTTTCCAAAAGCTCTGATATATTGGGCTGATCTTTCATTAAGATCACATCAAGGCTGGAATGAAGTGTCACCTGCCTGCTGTTTAATGGATATGATACAGTTTGATCATTAAGATACTGATTATTTTAACTCAGGGTCCATTTGTGGAACTCTTCACGCATCTTAAGGAAATAAAGTAGTGTGTTGGGTGAAGCTCTCTACAGTTTAAAGTGGACCAATATCATTCTTATTTATTGTATTGCCTGGCCTCGGTGCAGCCTCCTTCTGAAACAAGCTCTTTAAGAATGTTCCCTCTCAGGCTAGACACCCTTTCAATAAAATTTTTGTCTGATTGGCTGCCCCTCATAACCAACAGGTTTTAAATCAGAGTGACTAAATAGAGATGTCTACTCTCACTGACATCATTTAGAGTAAAAACAGTAAATCATCATCTGAAGTCCTCAATAGTTTTTATCCAGGAGACCCATCTACTCAGAAACGACTTGGTGAAAGTACAAAGGAGATGACCAGGCAAAGTATTAGCGTCCTGTTTCCCCTCTCATTCTAGAGGGGTTATGGTGTTAATTCATAACTCAGTGCCCTTTCAGGTAAATAACACTATTTATGACAGAGCGGGTAGATTGTTGGTGGTCCAGGGCACCTTTTTGAAAGAAAATATAAATTTGGTTAATGTCTACGGCCCCAATGATGATAACTTATTGTTTTTTGAGAATTTGTTTTTGTTATTGGCCACCCTTCCTGGTAAAATAATATTGGCAGGTGACTTTAATTGTGCCTTAGACCCGAAGATTGATCGCTCGTCAGGGACAGATACCTCACATTCTCAAACAAGAAAGAAACTACTTCAATATATAAAAGATTTGAATCTCTGTGACCCCGGGAGGAGTCAGAATCCTACCAAAAGGGAATACTCATGCTACTCTTCAACATTTAAAACCCACATTCGAATAGATTTTTTTCTTATCTCCTCATCTTTGTTACCTAGTGTAACTGACTGTATTTACAATTGTATTGTTCTGTCAGATCATGCCCCAGTCTCGCTATTTTATAATGTGGTACAAGTGAACAGACACTCTTTTAACTGGCGCTCACATCCTAAATGGTTATAAGATTCTGACTTTATAAAATTTATAGGAGAACACATTGATCTCTACTTCTCAATAAATAAAAATCAAACCAATGCAACCACCAAATGGGAAGCATTTAAAGCATATATTAGAGGACAAATGATAAGCTTCACCAGTCCTAAATTTAATAAATTCAGACAGACAACAAATGAATTGGACTCTAAAATTGGAGAACTAGAAAGAGAGGTTATTAAAGATGATTAATTAGATTGTTTGGCTTTCTTTAGTATTTTATTTGTTCCTGAGTAAATCGGTTTGGCTGAGATTAAAGTTATAGTTTTTTGCACAGCTAAAACTGTCAAGCAGACAGCTGATTATCAGAAGTGTGAGACGCTGGAGAATATACTCCGGTGTCCTGTTATATTTTAGAAAGCAAGGAGTTTATTAAACTTCACCGAAACAATCTGCAAATTTCATTAAAAATTAATAAACTACCATCTTGTCTTTATTTTTAGTTAGCACAAACACTTCAAGCTGTAAGCTAATGATAGTTATATAAGACCAGATGCTGCCGGTGCAATAAGCTGTACGCTGTACGTCCAATGGATGATGATCTGATTAGTCGACTAATCGCAAAAATAATTGGTGACTAGTCGACTATCAAAATA
>NC_137944.1:5372800-5435800 GCF_963969265.1 Rhamphochromis sp. 'chilingali'
ATCGTTTGTGGCAGCCCTACACAAAATAAATTATATTATCACACTTCTGGCCACATAGCACTGATATTCACTGCACATGTCCATATTAACCTTAACCAGAGGGTTTAAAAAAACAAACCAGTGTTTACATACCATATCTGCTTCTGCCGTGGCCTGGTGGACAAGAAATTGGTTAAGGGTTCCCCGAGCTTTCACGCCCCTCATGTTCTTCATGTGCCCACCATTAGAAGCATGCCTATGGAAAAAGTGCGCCGGCACACAGTGCAGTGCGCTTTAAAGGTGTTATCGTGCACTTTTCCAGCCAGGTGTTTTCCTTTTCCCATTCCTCCAAGTACTTTTGCAGCCTTTTTTTCTTTCTGTGAAGGGAACAAGCATTTCTGCTCTAATGCTGGGCTTACACTGTGCGATTTTTGGCCCATTTTGAGACGATTTTTGAGTCATGCGACCGATAAGATAAGATAAGATAAGATAAGATAAGATAACCTTTATTAGTCCCACACGTGGGAAATTTGTTTTGTCACAGCAGGAAGTGGACAGTGCAAAAGTTATGACGCAAAAATTAGAATACAATAAGAATAAATACAGTACACAGCTGTACAGAATAGAATAAAATAATATACTATATACAGTAGAATAAAATAGAATAAAAATATACAATAAGATAAAAATAGAATACGAATGCTATATACAACTGAGTAAAAATACAACGATGCCAGAAAAGATTATTGCACTTAGTGTTATTGCACATGTGTGGATGTGTGTGTTTGTTCAGTTAAAGTCTTTGTTGTGGAGTCTGACAGCAGTGGGGAGGAAAGACCTGCGAAATCTCTCCGTCCCACACCGTGGGTGCCGCAGTCTCCCACTGAAGGAGCTGCTCAGTGCTGTCACAGTCTGCTGCATGGGGTGGGAGATGTTGTCCAACAGGGATGACAGCTTAGCCGCCATTCTCCTGTCACTCACCACCTCCACTGGGTCCAGAGGGCATCCTAGAACAGAGCTGGCCCTTCGGATCACCCTGTTCAGTCTCTTCCTGTCCCCAGCAGAGATGCTGCCGCCCCAGCAGACCACACCATAAAAGATAGCAGAAGCCACCACAGAGTCATAGAAGGTCTTCAGGAGTGGGCCCTCCACCCCAAACGACCTGAGTCTCCGCAGCAGGTACAGCCTGCTCTGCCCTTTCCTGTAGAGGGCGTCTGAGTTATGAGTCCAGTCCAGTCTGTTGTTCAGATGAACACCAAGGTACCTGTAGCTGTCCACAGCCTCAATGTCCATACCTTGGATGTTCAGTGGTTGCAGTGGAGAATGCTTGTGCCTGCGGAAGTCTACCACCAGCTCCTTGGTTTTACTGGCACTGATCTGGAGGTAGTTCAGCTGGCACCAGTCCACAAAGTCTTGAGTCAGTCCTCTGTACTCCTTGTCGTCCCCATCAGTGATGAGGCCGACTATTGCAGAGTCATCAGAGAACTTCTGCAGGAAGCACTGGGTGGAATTGTGGGAGAAGTCTGCAGTGTAGATGGTGAAGAGGAACGGAGCCAGAACCGTTCCCTGTGGGGCCCCCGTACTGCAGACGACCCTGTCCGACACACAGCCCTGAGTCCTCACATACTGTGGTCGGTCGGTGAGGTAGTCCAAAATCCAGGTAGTGAGGTGATGGTCCACTCCAGAGTTCTCCAGCTTGTCCTTCAGAACCGAGGGAAGAATGGTGTTGAAGGCACTGGAGAAATCAAAGAACATGATTCTCACAGTGCTCCCAGCGGTCTCCAGGTGAGAGAGGGAACGATGTAGGAGGTGAATGACGGCATCATCCGCTCCAATGCCAGGCTGGTAGGCAAACTGAAGTGGGTCCAGTGATGAGCTTGTTAGGCGCCGAAGCTGAGCCAGGACCAACCGCTCCAGGGTCTTCATCAGGTGGGATGTCAGAGCCACCGGCCTGTAGCTGTTGAGGTCCTTCGGGCGATTTGGTGATCGGCCCGATTTTGGCCTTCATCGTGCATCGTTTAGTATACGTGGGGTAACGAGAAGCGGCTGTGGTGACACAGCCGCTCACACTGCTCACGCGCAAACACGTAAATGTCGATGAAAAAGACGGCGCAGCACGGCAGTGCAGCGTGTGATCTGGACACAAGCGATGGAGGCACAACTTGTAGAACTTTGGAAAGCTCATCCGAGCCTTTTCGATGTGGCATCACAAAATTATCACGACCACAACAACCGTGAAAATAGTTGGATCTACATTGCTGCTCAATCACAGCTGCCTGATCAATGTTTTTCATTAGCAATTTAGCAAAGTTGATGGTGGTGGTATGCGTGTCTGTGTGAGTGAAAGACAGAGAGGGAGAGAGCGAGCGACAGATTTTCTGTTATAACCTTCATTTTATGGAGGCACAGTGTGAGCACTCAGGTCGCATCAGAGCATCGGGCGGTATAGTGTGAGACCCTGCATCGTGGCCTATGAACTTCTAACCCCTGCGAGTCAATCATACAGTTTGAGCAGGAGCTGAATAACGTGACTGAAAAAATGAGATGAGCGGTAATCTGAATTGTCATACTCGAATTGTCATAAGTGTGCTGTCAGCTCATTGGTCACAAAGCAGGAGAGGGGCTGGGAATTATGTTTTCAAACAAAGCGTTAATTCCATTAAAAGTTATAGACTACTTTTGATTCTCACTGTATTACGGGACAAAGTGCGTCCCTTATAAGCTCAATACGGGACGTGTACTTTTGTTTCTAAATACGGGACGATTCCGTTTTTTAAGGGACGGTTGGCAACCCTAGTTAGAAGTTAGCAGGAAGCTAGCGGAAGTTAGCTCGCTAGTTTCGCTAGTTACCTAAGCATGATATTGCATGTTCTGACTGAGAGATTTCTGAAAAAAATCCAACGTACAGCTCTGCTATCGCTTCCAACATAAATGAAGACAGGAAACTAAACAGCAGTGACGTTTGTAGGGTTACTGAAGTTGGGCTAGCTGGTATATAATGATGTGCTACGTGATCGCTAGCGACACAGCTATGTTAGCATAACATAAACAGTGAAGCTGGAGGACGAACACTAACACTTTTCCACTTATAAAAGTTAACGTGAAGGTTCCTCATGGTTAGAGACAAATGCAATCGCATGGAAGGATGCTGTAAACGGACCAAGCTTCAGTCAGGAGAACAACTGAGATAATCCATCCACAATACGAGGTTAGTCTTTAATATACTGCAACAACATGGGAATAGAGCAGCTGCCAGAGAATTCAACATTAATGAATCAATGGTACAGAAGTGAAGGAAGCAAGAAGAATGAGTTTAATAAAGTTTGATTTATCTGACTGCTTTGTTTCGCTTAATGTGCCCTATAATCCTGTGCACCTTATGGTCCGAAAAATACGTACTGCACACTGCAGTTTAATGTTGCAAAGCACCTCTTTTTAACTTCAGTGGATATTATACATGGTTATGCTCAGGATATGTCAGCCCATTTCTACTGGAAATGCCTTTTGGTTAAACTTTCAGCAAGGAATTTGCATTTGCACTGTTAAATTTTTATAAAGCTTTAATGTACATAAAAACCAGCTTCTTGATTAAGTGAAAATAAATGGAAGGTTGTCTTTTTGCGCTAGTAATGTTGTGGAGTTGTATTTTGTCTCGCATCAATTATATCGTCAGTTATATCGTTATCGCAAATTTTCAAATATATATCGTGATAAATATTTTTGGCCATATCGCCCTGCTCTAGTTGGAACACACCCTCCGGTCCCCCTTCTTAAAGATGGGGACCACCACCCCGGTCTGCCAGTCCACAGGTACTGCCCCTGATCTCCACGCAACATTGCAGAGGCGTGTCAACCAGGACAGCCCTACAACGTCCAGAGCCTTCAGGAACTCGGGGCGGACCTCATCAACACCAGGGGCTCTGCCACCAAGGAGTTGTTTAACTGCCTCAGTGACCTCGCCCCCGGAAATTGGCGGGTCATTCCCCTCATCCCCAGACTCTGCTTCCTCCTCGGAAGACGTGTCAGTGGGATTAAGGAGGTCCTTGAAGTATTCCTTCCACCGCCTGACAATTTTCTCAGTCGACGTCAGCAGCGCTCCGCCAGCACTTTACACAGTGCAGGTAGAGCACCGCTTTCCCCTCCTGAGACGCCTGACGGTTTGCCAGAATCTCTTCGAGGCAGTCCGAAAGTCTTTTTCCATGGCCTCTCCGAACTCCTCCCACACCCGAGTTTTTGCTTCAGCCACTGCCCGAGCCGCATTCCGCTTGGCCTGTCCGATACCTGTCGGCTGCCTCCGGAGTCCCACAGGCTAACCAAGCCCGATAGGACTCCTTCTTCAGCCTGGTGGCTCCCTTCACCTCTGGTGTCCACCATTTGGTTCGGGGATTACCACCACGGCAGGCACCAACCACCTAGCGGCCGCAGCTCAATGCAGCAGCTTCGGCAATGGAGACGCTGAACATGGTCCATTCGGACTCAATGTCCCCAGTCTCCCTCGGAATGCTGTTGAAGCTCTGCCGGAGGTGTGCGTTAAAGATCTCGCGGACTGGGGCCTCTGCTAGACGTTCCTAGCACACCCTCACTACGTGTTTAGGTGCACCAGGTCTGTCGAGCGTCCTCCCCTGCCACCTGATCCAACTCACCACCAGGTGGTGATCAGTTGATAGCTCAGCCCCTCTCTTTACCCGAGTGTCCAGAACATATGGTCGCAGGTCTGGTGATACGATTACAAAATCGATCATCGACCTACGGCCTAGAGCGTCCTGGTGCCACGTGCACTTATGGACACTCTTATGTTCGAACAGGGTGTTCGTTATGGCCAAACTGTGATTAGCACAGAAGTCCAATAACAAAGCACCGCTCGGGTTCAGATCAGGGAGGCCGTTCCTCCCAATCACGCCCCTCCAGGTCTCGCTGTCGTTACCCACGTGAGCATTGAAGTCTCCCAGCAGGACAACAGAGTCTCCAGGTGGAGCACCTTCCAGCACCCCCCCCCCCCCCTCCCCAGGGACTCTAAGAAGGCTGGGTACTCCGAACTGCCACTCGGCGCGTAAGCGCAGGACCCGTTCCCCGACCCTAAGGTGCAGGGAACAAACCCTCTCATCCACCGGGAAAAACCCCAACGTACCGGCAGCAAGCCGAGGGGATATTAAAATACCCACCCCAGCCCGCCGCCTCTCACCAGGGGCAACTCCAGACTGAGACAGAGTCCAGCCCCTCTCCAGGAGACTGGTTCCAGAGCCCAAGCCATGCATAGAAGTGAGCCCGACTATATCTAGCCGGTACCTCTCAACCTCACGCACTAACTCAGGCTCCTTTCCCAGCAGAGAGGTGACATTCCATGTCTCTATTGCCAGTCTTGGCAGCTGGGGGTCAGTCCGCCAGGGCCTCCGCTCCTGGCCGCCACCCGGCACACAATGCACCCGACCCCTATGGCGCCTCCTGCGGGTGGTGGGCCTGCGGGAGGATGGGCCCATGTCTCCTCTTCAGGCTGTGCCCGGCCGGGCCCCATGGACTAAGGCCCGGCCACCAGACCCTCCCTGGGCCTGGCTCCAGAGCGGGGCCCCGGTAACCCTATCCCGGGCAGGGTAAACTGTTCCCTCGATATTCTTTTCATAAGGGTCTTCTGAATCGCTCGTTGTCTGGTCCCTCACCCAGGACCAATTTGCCATGGGAGACCTACCAGGGGGCAAAAGCCCCCCCAGACAACATAGCCCCTGGGATCCCTGGGACACACAAACCCCTCCACCACGATAAGGTAGCGATTCAAGGAGGAGCATATGTCTCCCCTATAAAACTAAATAAATTTGATCCTAATATATTGGACACATGTTATATGCAGGGGTGCACATAAGTGGTCCGCAGGTGCGCATTCGCTGTCAAAATAAAAGACGCGCACCAGATAAGAAGATGCAACGCGCGTTGCAACAGTAAAACATATTAATTTTAAAAAAAGTTTAAAAATAGTTTAAAACCTTTTAAAAATAGCTAAAGCTATCAAAGGATTGTGAAGAAACAATCACCTTGACTTTATGTCCCAAAAAAAAATCAGAGCATTCTCATTCCCATTACGTAACATACCGACCTGAGGCGTCTCATAGTAACGAGAAAGGTACCCTTCGGCGTCTTTATAACATGCTCGGAATTCTCAGTTGAATCCAATAGAATGCCACTCACGGCAGTAACACACGCTCCAGCCGTCCATTCCAGCCCTAACCCCAACCTTAACCATAACCTTAAGCCTATCAGACGGTGTTTTCCAAAGTTATTCACAATCAGAACATAAAACACATTTACACGTATAAATGGCTCTCATGCCTTCGAACACGTAACATACTGACGATTTGTCACATAGCGTCGGTATGTGTTGGGATGAGAACCTGTTGAAAAAAATCTGTGTATGATGTTGCTGAGAAATCAACTGAAACTGAACAGGGCCAGGCTGTACTTTGATGTAATACCACAAGATGGTGCAATGAGCCACTTCAAGTTCAACGATGATCCCGGCAAAGTGGCTTGAGGTAACGGGTGGAAACCTAAAAGAAGTATGAAATGTTAAATCCAGTATGCATCTCACTACATTGCTGGCAAAATGCTGCCCCGTAAGGGTGAAAGCTTAAATTTATGGACTGTTTAAAAAAAAAAAAAAAAAAAAAAAAAAAATCCCCAAAACAGTACCTTTTTTAAGCATTTGTTAGTCTTTCCCTCTCCAAGTGCGAAAAAACTGCCGGGTAATAATATATTTCAACATCTTTGCATTGACGTATTTTTTAAATTTATGTTATACACTTAATGAGATTAACTTAGACTAATTTGGTACAAACCTGGGGCCAGGCACAGTGGATACTGGGGATTATTTCACTCTGCTGCTGTCAAGGATGGAGCTCAGGATAGAAGACTGTCACATCTACTTTTCAACTTAGTCACAAAATAAATCACAGTGCATCCAACAGCTTCTTCTCTCACAGAGGAGGAAACAAGCTTTGAACTTCGGAGGCAAAAAAAATGAAGCTTGTTTAAATTTAAATATGTTAAATCCAGAAAATTATTTCTTAACTATGTCATATTCTGCTTTTCAGCCTTACTGCGAAAAGTGGCAGCAGCTTAGAATCCATGATGTCTCGGTATTGATGGCTCCACTTTTCTAGTGCTGGTGATGGCTAGTGTTAGGCTTGGTTCAATACCTTTTTCTTCTTCACAGCATGAATACAAGCAAGTAAAAGCGGCAGGGCTTCTTACTGAATAGAGTGCCCTTTTTAAACTGAATTGCATCAGAATTTTGACGTCTCAAAATGCTAAAAATGATATATATGTATATATACACACACATATATATATATATGTCTGTGTGTGTGTGTGTGTGTGTGTGTGTGTGTGTGTATGTATAAAACTTTAATAGTTTTCCTTAATTTGTGTCATGGAATGCATGGTTTCCATGGAATCCAAAACAACCAAGTCTGACTGTGAGCACAGAAGCCCCACCCACCTGCTCTTTAAACCTTTTGTTTGGAAGAGCAGCCAGTCACAAGAAAGTTGGCCTGGGAGAAAGTACTGTTACTAAAATGCTTTGTTTCGGACAGAGGTTGGGCTAAGGCCTAGTCCCAGGTCAATAAGGATTATTTTAAACTGTGTGATTCATGCTAAGCTACTGTAGTAGATCCAAGAATAAAATAAGGGCACTCAAAAATAGCTACATGACCAGTGGGATGCTTGTTTCATTTCTTTTACTTCCCAAATATCCATATTCCACTACTGCACTGGTTCTGTCAAAATGTCTTCCTGTCTAAATGGAGTTCTTTCTCCCCACTTTCACCAAGAACTCTATACTGTAAGGTAAAGGCCCTACAATATTAAAGGGTCTCAAGATGATTGTTATTTTGGACTGGAGGTATATACAGTGATAAATAAAATAAATAAAAGTGAACTGATCAAGTGAATGAATCAAAAGCTGTAAATAGTTACCATTTTGTATAAACGTATAATTATTACAGATGTACAGCGAGTGCAGCAAACAAGATGACACATACATGGTGCTTTGAAAATATTTTATTTCTTTTCCGTGTTGATACATAATTAGACATTTATATTTTCATAGAAATAGTATATTTATATATATATATATATATATATATATACCATGGGTGTGAACAATAGCAGAGTCATGCTAGCCCTCATGAACAGGTTTTATCCCATTAACATCAAAATAGTTCAACAGACATGGTGTACATAAAACACAGACTCACATTATTCTGCTGTAAATCCATGCTTCTTGGTTATTTGCTTTGACATAATGAACAATATATGCCATAAGTAAACGGCCCTATTCTTCTCTACACTATGTAGGGCCTTATTCAAGGTTCTCAGTATTCAGTCATCCAGTCTACAGTACAGGCAAACAAGTGGGAATTGGCTCTTTTTTAGCCATAGGCTTCGGGTTGAAGATGAACAGGAGTTGGATTTAAGGCCGGGGTTACTGAGAAGCTCACAGATATTCATCATGTCACAATGATTTAAATTACATAGTTATATCTGGGTTTATGACGTACAAAGGAGGGAGGCTGCGAGTGTGAATGAGCACTTAAAAGTCCTCTGCTGCAAGTATAGCTGCTTTCAGGACACCTATGGACACAAAAGAACTGGTGAGTGGATCGGATGCTGTTTGGCCAATGTGATAAGTTGTCAGATTTTCTGTGGTGCAATTGTTTTTTTGTTTTTTTACAATTTCGCTAGAGCAGTTTCTGTCCATGATGACACATTCAAATCCAAATTGAGACTCTTGTCACGCTGCAAACAAAAGACACCCCTGTTAAGATTCAAACATGTCGCCGTGACTGAAATCGGAGGTTCGATTCAGCGAACCCTATCGGGTATAATGATCTTTCCTGCCCCTCTGCGTCTGTCACTCATGAGCCTATTCCCTCTGATTCTCTGACTCATCCTCCCCTCTGTGTGTGTGCCTCACTCGGTCTCTGTCTTTAGGTCTCTCTCCCAGTCTCGAGCTTCATATTTGCACATGCCTCATTGGACGTTCACCTTGAGCAGCTGTTCAGTGGCTTCCTGCAGCCTCAGATAGACAGAGACTGAGCTGTTTGGGACAGGCCTACCTTCTGCTGCTTCTCTCCCCATGTGTCAGTTTGGACTGCAGCCAGTTGGAGAATAGACGTGGTGGATGAGTGAGTGTGCTTCTATGTGTGCTTGGATTCGACCGCTATGAAAATGACCACTTCAGCTTCGGTATCTGCACAGTCACTAAGTATATTTGTACTTTTATCACACTCAGATTACATTTAGTGTTTACCCCTGTGCACCCTGATTAGGGGAAAGTTCCCACGTCACGTACGTGACATGAATATCAAACAGTCAGTACTTTCAAATAGCTTAATTCTTTATTTCTTCATGAGTCAAAACTAATATCAATTTGGATCTGTGCATTCAAAATAAAAAAAGGATTTCATCATATTTTTGGACATTTATGGTTTCATTTGCAGTAATAGCTGCTCGTAAATGGAATAAAAAAATGTCATTATGTCAAATTAATCTAATGTTAAAATCAAGTATTGTTAAAAGTTTCAGTTTTTTTCTCAATGATCACAAAGAGGAACGTATTACAAGTGAAATAAAAAAGCGATGTTAAAAAGAAGAGCAGATTTAGATTTGTTTAATTTGCATTATAATAGTTTTTGTCAGTTTTGCTATTTTGTCAAACAGTATAAAAGATGGGCGTAGCTTCCCAGGTCTGAAAAGTAAAGCCAATACGACATGCCTTAAATATTTGCTTTGTTTAATGGCCATCGGGGGGGGGACACCAAAAAAGACTCCTGGTCCCATCGAGCTTGACCTCTGGACATGTTCTCTGCTGTGCTTGTGGTTACTCATTTTGGGCCATAATGAACAAAAACAAGGTCATTTTTATAAATCTTGTTTCAGAGTATGTTCATTGGCTAATAACTTGTCAACAATAAGCTGGCCAATGAGCATGCAGTTTCACAGTCAGACCTGCTTCTTTCTCACCATAGCTGGTTTCAAAACACCAAGACTGCAATGAAAATGCTCAGTAGAAGAAGGGACTTTGCAAATCAATGCGTGACATTACAGTATGTCCACATTTTATACTCTATGTTTCCTTGGGGTCTAGTCTGTAGACAAGATGATGCTCTCATGTTTAAGCTCGCCTACAAACCTCACTGGTACTTAATTACTTCTACCAGAGCTGTAGCACTAGTTTTCGAGTAAAATTGGGGATATGTGCAGTGATCTGGGGCTGACTGCACCAGCTGGTTTTTACAAAGCCTGATCTTATCTCGGTGCACATACTGCCTTGCTTAGGAGAGGGTGAATCAAATGAAAAGCACATCAAGTGGGCACCAACTTAATTATTGATGACTTTAGAGAGGATTCACCTGCGTTAGCCTGGTTTGTTCAACATAGAAAGCAGTGTGCTGACTGGAATATGGCCCAACACTGTCTTGGGATCTTGAAAACAAGGTGACTGGACTTCTTCAGTTCTAAAACCAATCATTAGTTTAGCTTAACCCGTTGAACCCTAGTGCCCCTGATACCAGGGTCAGAGGGTTTCACAGGCTGTGCCACTAGGTCTGTCATTTAGATATAGACATGTATGACATCAGAATCTCAGCTAAACGCTCACAAAATCATTTTGATTACCACCAATCAGTTTAAACAAGAAACAATTAAAGAGCAGGTAAATAACTTCTGCGAAAGATGTTAACACAAAGCGCAGATTCCTCCGTTCACATGACGGCATGTACACGGACAAACAATGTTTTACTTCAGCAGAATCAATCTTTCCACAGAATGTCTTAGAGAAAATATTAGAATAATAGAGAGGTCTACAAGCATGGTCAGGTTACCACCAGCACAACAGGAATATCCTTCCTGTCCTCTTTTTTGCAGTTTTAGCAGACCTTTTAAAAAATATGTCAAATGGGAAACAAGAGGGCTTTTTAAAAATACTTCCAGATTTGCTGACTGAAACCTTTCTCTGCTTTCCTCTTTGTCCACATGTGCAGACAGAGCAACAACAGCAAGTCTAACACAAGTTTCTAAAAGACCAGCTACACTGCTCTTTGAAAAAGCCTGACATTCACTTCCCTGGAGTCTATTTTGTTTGACATGCTTGTTCTTTAATTCTGCTGTGCTCTACAGTGCTGGTCATGGTGCCCTACTTCTGTCATCGCCTCAAGTATCATATGCTCCCCAAAATCACCAGTCTTCTCTTTGAATGTTTGCCTTTGTACCACTTAATTTCGTTTCTTTAATGTCAGACAGTTTGTCCCTATACTCTACTAAATTATTATTCATTCGAAGTAATTTCTTAAATCCCTCTGCTCTGTAGACACGCTTGTTTTACATCAATATAGTTTAAGAAACTGATATGTGAACGAATTTGTTGATTTTTTTTATCTTCATCCCACATTAAAGAGTAACCAATGTTTCAATGCTTTCTGTGATCAAAAGTGTAAAGCCTAATGCCTCAGTATCACAGGCATATAAATTAAACACCAAAGATCAGCAAAGACGAGATTTTATAGCTGCTGTTAAATTACTTTTGTGGATTTTTCCTTCTTACATTTGGAACACCTTTCCAATGTGCATTCAATAAACCTTTCCTCTGTTGAGCTACACTTGTCTTCCCTGTACAACCATTTGATATTATTGTTAATTATTTTGAACCATTCTGCAAATTTAGATGACAACGGTTTCTCATTCAAGAGTGACCAGTTCACTGGATTCTAACCAGTGGCTGCTGAGTTTGGCTCCTGAAAAACAGCGAATGCTAGCATACAACATTTGCTATAGCTATCAAGCTAATGAAGCTAAAGTTAGCTCCAATTAAAACCTTGCCTTGAAGGCTATAGTATTACCAACTTAGTGACTTTGTCGCTATATTTAGTGAGTTTTCAGACCCCATTAGCGACATTTTTTCTAAAAAGCAACTAGCAACAAATCTGGCGACTTTTGCTGGCGTTATTAGGAAGACTAATGACGATTTTTTGACGTGAAAGCACGTATCGATCTTACTCTCAACAAGCAGTGGGTGCTGCCGTGGGCACCGTGCCTTTGGCAGCAGGTAGTCCTCATACAGGAGTCACCCCCATCTGCTGTCAGAGCAGGACATGTTCACCCCTACACGTCCAAACTGCAAATGAATCACACATGAGCGAAGCCGCTGCTCTCGCCATGACTGTAATGCAGTCAGTTCTTCTTTAACTGTTACTTTTTGTGGATCACAAAACTACTTAAAAACACACACACAAAAGAAGTAACTCTGCCAGAGTCACTTTTGACTGGTCCCAAGCCTGGATAAAGGAGGAGGGTTGGAATTGGGACATTAAAAAAACAATAATTGCTAAAAGAAATTTAATTTGTAGTTCTAAATATATTCTAAATGTATTTAGGATGTTTTTTTGTTTTTTTTTTTACTAATTTTATATCTCTTCCACGATGTTATTTCTCTCTCCTATGGCTCAGTTACAATTACATGAGCATGACCAATTATGCAATTAGGCGATGATGTCATTTAGCGACTTCTAGCAACTTTTAGGACCACCAGTAGCAATTTTCCTTACTGAGGAGTTGGCAACACTGGCTATATGCCTATACTGTTTTCATGCCTAAAGACTTGTGGTTTTCAGAGGACTGGTCTGGTATATACTAGAAGTTATATAGTATTAATAAAGAAATATTAAAGGCCTTACTATTACATTCAAACCATTCTCACATCAAAAGACAAAAAGGCTTTAAGGATAAAGACTAACCAATGTGCTTGGTACGTTTAGCGGCTGGTGCTGTTCACTCAAATCCAATAAAGAGTGCAGGCTAGCTAATTAGCAACTATGAAATGCTAGCATCCACAATGTCAGAAATGCTGCATAAACACAATGCTGGTTTAGAATAGGACTGTCTAGTTAGCTAGTTAACCAGACATGCTAACAGTTATTAGAGTAAATACATTTTTTTGTTTGTTTGTTTTAGAAAAGCCCCAAACTGTGTAAAAAGTGTTTCTTAAGCTATACTTAAATGTGCTTATCAGTGAAAAATTCCTCTACTTATCTTATTTTTCCCTTTCCTCAAGAGTTCTCCTTCACTGAATCTCTCATTTTCTTCCTCCCTTTAGTCTATTTTTTTTTCACTTGTTTACCAGGTAAAGTGTCCATCTCAGCCAGTCTGAGACAAAAAGGTGATAAATGGGCAGAAGAGCAAGCGAGGGATAGGCAGTGGGCCGGCGCCGAATGAATGAGAGAGAGCAGAGCTGATGCCAAGAGGGAGAAGGCAGCTAACGGGAGCCTGAAAGTGGATATAATGAGAATCAGGGGAGAGGAAAGAAGAGCGAGGACGAGACTGGTGAAGGGTAGAAACAAGGAAGGGTGATGTGATATATGAGGAAAAGAGTATTGTGACAGAGGGATTGAAAGTGAGGGTGAAGTCATAAATGGGGGAGAATGTAGGTGGATAAAGGTGGCTGGGGACAGAGGAAGAAAAAAGAAAGGCCGATAAAGTAGGGAGAGGGTGAAAAATGGATGGCAGGGCGAGGCCTTGGCAGAATTGATTTTGATGAGAACGCAAAGCCCTGCTCTCTCTCAGCACACGGCAGTATTTAAATCGTATATGTGCGTATACGTGCTCCTTTTTAGCAGCCATCTCAACCAGCGAGGCATTCAGACATTCACTCATTATCTCTAATAAGGATGCAACTCTGCTGAGTTCAGCTTCGCAGCATTTTTCTGTCGACTTTTTGAGGGAACTCAACTAGAGAGCATCGGTGTAAAGGGGCTGCTGTCCAATATATTTGTGCAGATAATACAATATAATTCAACAGGAAACTTTAAAATAAAAAGAAGCCTTTATCTTTAGCCAGATGATGTGTTTCGCTCCTTCTTCTGTATCCCTTGGAATAGTAACACTATGAAAATGTACACTGGATTTCTCATTTATTAATATTGTATCCACATCTGCTTAAAAGCTTAGGTAGCAAATTATGATTTCCCTTGACTTCAAATATAATCTCCATTTGTTTTTGCTTTTGAGAATTAGCTTCTTCTTATTTTACATATATATGTTTTTGTCTGCAAATCCCGAGAAAAGACTAAAACCAACAATCTGTTCGCTAATCTGCCCGCAGCGCTCACTTTTCATCCATCTGCTCCGACTGAAGACATAAACCTTTAGAACTGCCATAAACACATCTACTTTCTGTTTTTAAACATGGAACATCTGGGCAATTATGATTTTTTTTTACCCACAAATGTTGCCTAATCAGGAATTAGCAGATTATATATTTTGGGGACTACTTTCAGCTGCTGTTAAGTACACACTGGTGGTAAATGGACTGGTACTTATATAGCAGTGGTCCCCAACCCCTGGGCCACGGACTGGTAATAGTCTGTGAGGCGTTTCGTAATGGGCCACGAGAGTTGAGGCTCAGGTGTGAAATTGATTGTTTTCAGGGTTTTTATCAGTTTTTATCGATATTTTTTATCGTTTTTATCATTAATTCGGTTTCCCTGGGTCTTTTCCAGTGTGTTATGAATAGGGTTATTCATACCCTACGCAAAAAAGGTTGGCGACTGCTATTAAATAGCGCTCTTTTAACTCTGACATCGGTTGTAACCGCAAGCCTCATTCACCCAGTGACTCTTTTTTCTAGATCTTGTTAGACAAGTCTTAGACAAGTGCCTTCATCTAACATTCACGCACACGATGGATGCATATTGCCCAATGTTACTTCAACACACAGACACAGGAATAAACCACCAACCTTCTGATTGGTAGATGACCCGCTCTACCTCCTGAGCCACACCCTCCCCAAAGCTAATTATAAAAGGCTATGGTTAGACATACTTTGTAGCAGGACTAATTGATTGTTGATTTTGGTCTTTTTTTAATGATTTTTTTTTACATGTTAATTAACTCCTTCCTGCATAAAATACCCTGCTGGAATCTTGAGTCGAGGCGGTTGGATCCACCCACTTATACTAGTGTGATACGATCAATACTTTGATTCCGTCATCTAAGTTCAATATGGAGCCCAATAACTTTTTTGGGAAATAAAAAAAAATACTTTAAACACACACTATGAAAAGTGTCTTCCCTTTTTTGTGTTGACTGTCATGTCTATTTTATTCATATCCTATAGCCCATTTTAACAGCAGAAGTTGACCCACGGTGCTTTAGAGACAGGCACATTTACACTCCAGATCTCCAAAAAATTCATTTTGAAAATACATGAAAAGCTGAAGGTTGTGTTTCGTTGTGTTAACTAATTATTACGGAAAGTAAAAATTATGATGATTTAGTGTTTAAAATTTGCAAATTAACGATTCATCTCATAAATCCTGACACACTGCTCTGCCCTACATAAGCTGCCTTCATAGGTCAAGAGTAGCAGTATTAGTATTGGTAATACCTGTTATGTATTAATTGGTATCGGATCAATACAAAAACTTAATCCTTCCGTCGTTGGGCCACATAAAACTGATTAGTTTGGTTGTTACATTAGACATGAATATGAATTTGAACTGTTCAACTGTCAAGAGTATTAAAGATAATGACACATGTTTAAGTTGTATTTTTAGTTATTGTAACAACTGAAAAATACACTTAGTAGCACATAGATTATATCACTATCCAGGTTTTCAGTCATCGTCAGTCAATCAAAGTGGTAACAAATTGGCTGCAACTGTGCACATGCATGGTTTTTCACGTTGTCCTGATCTTTTATCCCCGAATTAACAAGCTGGACTTAAGAGTCCCTTTAAGCGAGAAGGAAAACTCCTAAATCTAACCTTAAAAACAAATAACTGTGCGTTTTTTAATACTTCCGACCCAACAATATAATCATTCCATAATCAGGACTGGGATTGTAAGGGCTAAAACAATCACGACAGGAGAAGCACCAAACAGCAATGTGCTTATCATTGAGACATTGACACAGAGAGACAGGGAGAGAGATGAGCTGCTACACAGAGGGCTGTTATAAAGACAGAAAGGAGGTGATGCAGATGGACAGACATAGAAAAAGAGAAAGTCTTTAGCTTGTTTTGTTGTGTGCCGACTGGTTCCTGGACCAGCTATTCGTGTGTGGCAGTCTGCACTTCTGCCATCTCTGACCGATGATACAAACCTGAAGCTGACATTCATGTTTAATGATCCACTCCTGGGATTGGATGCCACCGATGTGGAGTAACTGGAACATACGGGTTAAGCAGTTCTCGTCAAGAAGAGCTTGACCGACAGCCATTTAATATCTCGTGTCTGCATCAGCCGCGATCCATTTTTGGGTTGCTACAAAAGTGAAAGGAGTTTTATCATCTGGTGTTTCCTCTTTCACTGTTTTGCAGCTTTTCATTTTGCAAGTTCACATTTGTGCCTGTTGTAGCTGCAGAGCTCTCCATTGTGTCAAGAAGAGTTTCTGTAATGGATTATCTGTTCTTGAGTATATTTTCTGAGAATGGCTTTCCGTTGGTTTCAGGATCTGAAAGAAACAGAGTCATTTTACTTAAACACCAAAAGGCTGAAGATTAGTCTGGATGATGTTTGTTTTGTGCCATTTTCAAAATGTACTTTCTTGTGTGGATAATTGCACTCAAAATTTGCTTTTTGCTCGCTTGCAATATGACCCAAGTCACCAATTAGTTAATGAGTTTATGGTCTTAATCACTAGTTTTGGATTTTGCTGAATAGAGCACGATCTTGTTTTTTTTAAATAACTGTCCCCATAACCACTAAAAAAGCAGGGTATGAGTTTAGAGTAAGCCTGTGTTTTTTACTGACAAGTCGCCAACTGATAAAAGTCCAGTATGGCCTTGTCTCTCAGTCAGACCACAGCAAAAGCGTGTCGATGGCTTCATAAAGCAGCCTTGCTTCTTAGTGATTGACAGTGATGGGAATAATAACAAGTAACGGTGTTACTAACGGCATTAATTTTATCAGTAACGAGTAATCTAACTAATTACTATTTCTATTGTTACAACGCTGTTACCGTTACTAACAAGAAAATGCGGTGCGGTCGCGTTACTATTTTCCAACAAACAGACGGCTGAAGCTGTGTTCAGCTTACCGCATCTTAAGTAGCTGTCTACGTAAGTAATCTGGGCGCAACAGCTTTAAGCAGCTGCGCACGCTCCCGCGGACGGTAATCACTTTTTGGCACAACACCTGGAGCTAAAGGGGCAAAACAATCACATGAGTGCTGCTGTTTCGCTGAGGAAGAATAAAGTAGTCGTGGTAAGCCAATTACATGACCACTTAAAGACAAAGCAACAACAAACAGTTTTTAAATTGTGCTGATAAACCAGAGTCATGATAAACAATATATACGCAGGGTTTTTTCCTCAATAATTTCGTCACATTTACTGTTTAAGTACAGTGCTAACAAGCACTCTCTGCTTATGAGCAAAAAAACAAGAAACAAAACAAAACAAAAAACAGCCCATTCGTGTTGGTGGAACGGGCATGGTTCCTGATTGGCACCATGTTGACCAATCAAAAGATGACATGGTAACATGACATTTGGTTGTTTAGGAAGAGGTGGAAGTTTTAGGAGTGAGAGAGAGAGAGAGAGAGAGATAGAAAGCAGAAAAAGAGATTTGTAACGTTTAGCGTTTTTGTAGTGTGTAGTTAATGTGTTGTCTTGTGTAGTTAGTGTGTAGTGTTGTGGATAGTTTTGCGTTGTGTGTCACAACAATGACGCGACTGCTGAATGAAAACAAGAGGCGTGATACACCTGCTGCTGTCAGGCCTGCAAGTATCAGGCTGTGATGTTCTCCTTTATAGGGGACAGAGAAAATGAGTTTTTTGGAGTGGCACAAATAATTTGTGTGGCATCTTATTTAATGCAGAACAGCTGATTGTTATGTAAATAGTTTGAAATGGTTATTTAAAGAAGGGGTAAAAGGTAAATAGCTGCAAATAACTTTGTTGTTTGCAAAACTTCTCCACATGATTTTTAAAATTGACAATTTATATTTGCATTTAAAGTTATGAAAGGGTGGAGTGCCCACTCCAGGTCGGGGATGAGTTTCTGCCCCAAGTGGAGGAGTTCAAGTATCTCGGGGTCTTGTTCGCGAGTGATGGGAGAAGGGAGCCGGAGATCGACAGACGGATCAGGGCTGCAGCTGCAGTAATGCAGAGAATGAGGATGGATGGATGGATGGAAGTTATGAAATATGATTCAATAAACATGTTTGTTGTTGTTACGATAGAACATATAACTTTTTCTACTCTGATTTTATGTTTTTTTTGTCTGATTTTAGAACAATTGTGTTAATACAGTATGTCAAAATGAAAACATGACTGTAAATTCAGACACGTGAGGTTGTGCTGAAAAGAATGATGCCAAGCAAGGCAAAGTAAATAGTTTTTAAAGGTGAAATGTGGAGGGAAAATCAAAAGTAGTTAAAAATGGCCAATTACACCCTGCACCCCAGAGGGTTACATTTTTTTCTAAAGTAACGCATTAGTTACTTTTCAAGTAATTGATTACTTTTAGAATCGTGCAACTCAGTTACTAACTCAGTTACTTTTTTGAAGAAGTAACTAGTAACTATAATTAATTACTTTTTCAAAGTAACTTGCCCAACATTGGTGATTGATGTCACTAGAGCCTGAAGGATATGGGATTTGCAAGACCGATAACAACACCAATATTTGGTGATTTTAAAAGCCCAATATTATTATATATTGGCTATTTTTTTCCTTTCAGACACATAAAACATAAACAACTTTTTAAAAAATTATAATGCGTTGTTCTATTTTTACTAATTTACGTCGTTCTTGACTCTGATCAGGTTAGTTGGTTGTTGTTTGTGGCTTTCCAAACAGCCGACAGGGAAGTTGCAGAGCTCCCTTTAGCGGACAAGCTATGCAACATCACTCATAAAATGATCAAAGGCTGTTTCTACTTTTCCGATTTTTTTTTAAAATGAACTTTTCTCTGATGCAAAAAGAATAAATTATTACATTTTTTACTGGACCTTCTCTTACCAAAGACCTGAAGACAAAGTGCTCTGCTATTGGAATTATTAGCTGAAAATGAGTTGCTGCACATCTGCCTTCATCTGATATGTTTTACCTTACCAAAGCAAGCAGCTGCAACAGATTCATATAACTAAAAAAAATGTAAGGTTACATTTTCCAGTATGTTTATAAACCACTCTATCTTATTCTTTGCTCATACTGAGGCTGATAGCTTGTGGCTAGTAAATTTTGAATAGCTTAGCTTTAGCTTTCACATTTTCTCTGTTTGCTCATTGAAAACGATCCATGTTCATCTGGGTAAAGGTGATTTTAAGTGTCTCTTTAGGTTTGTTGTTCCAAAGGTTTGTTTCAACTGATTGACCGTTCGCTAATATCAGCTTCCTGATAACTCAGTCAGGATCTACCTGCTGCAGTGACTACATCCATCTTTACATACCATCTACGCCCACAACCAAAATAAAACACAATGATACAATGACACATCAGCAAAGGGAATCAATAAATGGTCAGTCAAAGAGAAAACATTGATATCGTAACTTAATTAAGGTTGCTGCCTCAAAAAGACATAAATACATCATAAAAACACAATAAGACGGGTATTTCTGAGGTATGTAATAATATATATAATAATATAATGTGTGTATGTGTTAGTCCCCATAGGGAAATAGTTCTTCTGCATTTAACCCATTCACCCAGTGAAGCAGTGGGCAGCCACCAATGCAGCGCCCGGGGAGCAGTGTGTAGGGACGGTACCTTGCTCAGGGGTACCTCGGGGTAGCCATTCAGTGGAGTTGAACCCCCGACCTTCCGATCATGGGGCCACCACTCTACCTACTGAGCTATCCCTGAGGTATGACGTACGATGGGATCGTTTGCAGATAATAGTAAAAAAAAATTCTAGTCTCTCACCTGTCCTGAGGTTTAAGGAGTTGGTTATTGCAGAAGGTGACGCAGGGCTGATCTTAGACATTGCTTCGCAGTAACCCCCCCTGCGGGTGCTCTGGGGTACTGCACTCTGAGGAGTTCTTGGCTTTGTCCTTGTTGTTGTTGGGCTCGTTATCCTTAATGATGTCATACTGACGACAAAACAGGGCGATCACACCTGAGAGACAAATGTACATCATAATTTTCTGGTAAAATAATAACAGTAACATTTATATGATTTTATACCTTACGTGTGTGTGTGTGTGTGTGTGTGTGTGTGTGTGTGTGTGTGTGTATATATATATATATATATATTAGTGCTGTCAATAGATAAAAAAAAAAAACTAACTAATCTCACAATTTTCTGTTATTAATTGCGATTAATCTCAATTACTTTATTAATAGCCTGGCTCCAATTACATTTTTTCATTCTTTATATTTTAAGATTGTAACAGACATTTATGCAACACAATGAAGTAAATGCAGAATAAACACAGAGAATGTATGCTGAAATTCAAAGAGAATTTTAATGGTTTTCATCAATCTTTAACACAGTGAAAACTTACAAAAAACCTTTAAGGCCATCAACAGTGACTGAACCCAGGCCTACAGGTTAAAGTGAATATCATAACAATAAAGGGTGCACAAAACTCAGTATTTAAAACACAAAAAGACACGACTGAAAACCCAGAATGTTGAACATTTTTCACTTCAAAGGAGCAATCTGGATTAGTCCTTCTTTGCACTCAGCCAGTTACTGAGGCAGACTATTCTGTTTACATTGTCTGATGACAAAGAAGCACGCTTCTTTTGAATGATGTGACCTGAGAGTGAGAATAATCTCTCACAAGGCACTTTGGTTGCAGGGGTTGACAGGTACTTGCGTGCAATAGGTGCCAGCCTGGCATGTGCTCCTTCTCTCTTTAACCACCACTGTAGTGGACACTCTCCTATGTCAATTTTGGGCTCTGCTTTGTACAGATTCAGACAGCAGTCTATAGCATCTTCCTCTTCCTCTGTATCTGAATCAGGAGAACCCAGCAAGCAGATGGACATCTTGCTCTTCTTTGGTGAGGGTTCCTCTGTTGTCTGAGCAGATGGTTGGTGTGCATCCGTCTCTGACATCAGAAGGTCATGTACTGATGCCCACACCTCTCTTCTTTCATTTTTGGAAAGGCATTTAAGGTCTTTAAACCTGGGATCAAGGGCAGTAGCGATCTTCAGCCATGTGAGATTGCTGCTGTCCCTCCGCTGAGCTAGGTCTGTGGTAAAAATCTTCTTAAACCTCAAAACGTAGACTGGGTCATCATCTGAGGGCTCCATAATCCTGAACAAATGACACAAGGCTGGCAACACCATGGAACAAGAGACATACCGCTCTCCTCCCAGCAGTTCGGTAACATATCTGCAATAGAAAGATCAAGTCTGTATTTTTCTATTAATCACACAGAGACAAACATAAATACCACATATGAAAATACACAGAGAGGTGGAGGTGGAGAACATACTTGAAAACAAAGCTAGAATGCAAAGATAGACACACAATCATGAGAAACAAAATGATTTACCTGCAAGGTTCCAGTAGTTCCTCCAGCTTTTGCAGTCTGTCAAGCTCCTGGTCAGTCAACATAGTCACCTTGCTGTTTTGTTGAGTCAGGATGGTGGTCAGCCCAAATTTGTTTCTCTGGATCCGCTTGATCATCTCTAGGGTGGAGTTCCATCTTGTTGGAACGTCCTGAACAAGCGGTTCTGTTTGATGTCCATGTGCAGCTTGCTGTGCCTTTAATTCCTGAGCGTTTGCTGGACTATGCTTAAAATGTCCAACAATCTTGCGACATTTGGCCAGAGCCCTTTCAAATGCGCTGTCATTAAGAGAAACTGTGACCGTTCTTTGCAGAATGTGGGCCATGCAGGGCATGTGTTCAAATGGAAGTAGTCTGGCGGCTGCAACCATGTTACGAGCACTGTCGGTGCCAAGCGTGGTTACCTTGTCCTTGATTTTCCATTCGTTTGCAACATTCAGAAAATGGTCAGCACACGCCTCAGCATAGTGTCTCTCTTCAGTTTTACTCACTGTTAGTGCAAACGATTGCATAGTCCAGTCGTTATCAATAAAATGCGCCATGACCCCCAAGTAATTATCGTTGTTCACCGAAGTCCAGTGGTCTCCGGTGAGAGCGACATTCCTTACTTGCACAAGCTTGCTGGACTGCTGAGCCCTCTGGTCCCCATACAAAGTGTGCAGTCTCGACACAATGGTTCCTCTCGAGGGCAGATTGTAACACACATCTCCTGATGCAGCACGAATGACTTCTCTCAGTCTATCATCTTCTACTATGCTAACTGGTCGGCAGTTTTTAGCTATCCAAACAACCAAGGAATTGGTTACCTTTTCTCTCACATTTTTTGTTATTCGTCCACAAGCACCATACTCCTGAAGCGTAGACTGGCGAGGTCCCGTAGAGGTGGATTCAGTTGGGTGTTTTGCTCTCAGGTGATACGCCAGTGATGAACTGCTTCTGTGGTACTTGAATTCAGCTTTGCAAATTGTGCATATTACTCTCGTTTTGTCCAACAAACCATCAGGCAACTTCTTAAAGAGAAACTTTCCACCCAAAAGTCCGCCCTCGTCCATGCTTGCGTGTGTTAGCTAGTGTTAGCTAGATAGTAGCATGGTGTCACTTCTTCTTCTAATCATTTCTGTCAGGCCAAACACCAGCATAGCACACTGTTGCCCCCTCCTCCAGAGGTGCTCATGAATTTAAAGGTCTTAGATTACAGGAAATTAATAAAAAAACAAAATCAGCGTTAATTTTTTTTAATGCATTAAACATTTCGCGTTGATCTTAACAATTAACGCGATAATTTTGACAGCACTAATATATATATATATTTAGTATCTATACATAACCAAATCTAATTTTTCATACACTTAACAAAGTTTATGAACGTAGTTAAATATAACCCAAATTTGGAGGGAGAAAAACCCAAAACATTAGCAACAAGAGAAAGCAAAACTGGATCTGGATGAAAGGAGGAGATGCTGTGGGACTGAGGGAGATCACTTTACACATTTTGTTTGCCAAAAATTATTGAGTGGCAGTGCGATCTCATAATTCAAATCATATTTTTGTAATAAAAATAAACCCCACTGCTGCTTTATATGGATGCCACAAAGTCTTAGGCAGGTGGGTGCATGTAAAATCATAACTCCATGAAGTTCTCTGCCTTTTCCATAAGAGGTTTAAAATGCACTGCAATGAAATGTTCTGCATACTTAGGGGAGCGTCCCATGGGTCTGCTATACTTTAGTGGCAGAAGACGCTAATAACAGCACTAGGAAGCTGTAGGCTACGGCGCCTCTCGTGCTTACCACATTCAGAGAGGCATGAACACCAGGCAATCATTTCTAAATGTGAATCTGGATGTTAACCAGAAAGGTGCAAAGAGCAGAAAAAAATACATTACTCTGTGTGTTGCCTGATTTCTTGTCCAAGAACATCCTCCTTCCAATCAATCCAGCATGGTATTATTTCATGCTTTTCCACACTTGGTTCTCGCCATAATAGATGAAATTAATCTGAAAGAGCTACAGCTTTTTATTTTTATTTTTTAAATGAGCACATTCCCTTGTATTACTCTTGACTCCTGTTTCTGCTGTAGATACATTAAGAGCCTTATTCTTGTTATATGGCAAACACAGCTCCACTGGCTAATGCTGAGAAAAACTTCAGTGCTACAATTCATATTGGGTCATTTAATATTATCCCTGATGATAAAGACTGCGAAAGGGTGTCAGACGTCAGCCCAGCAAAGACTCCAATCTGGCCCACTGGACAGCTTTAGAAAATGTGACGGAGAGTGTAAATGTTGGACTTTTAAAATGTATTTTAATACGTTTAGTGCTTTTCCTACTGATAAAGACCATTCATACTACACCAAAGTAATTAAGTAACAGATAAATAGTTATAAGACAGAAAAAGTCTTGTTTTAGTCACTCAGTTAGACATTGATCACCTCTTGTAAAACAGTTTGTTAGAAACTTTGCTGACAAGCTGATAAAATAGCCCGATTTAAACCAAAACGTGAAAACATGAAAATAGTTTTCTTTCAGCAGCTGCAAGATATGATACATGCTACTGATGTGTCAATAAAGCCATTCAAATGGGGCTGAGAGAAACAGAGACACAGGCAGCGTGAAATGAGCAGATGGTGATATGAAAGTGATGTTGAGATAGCCACATGGAGCTTGCCTTCAAGTCAGGGAGATTAAAAACATGGCATAGGAGTTACAGATGCGACGGCAGATAGCGAACAAGCGCGGAGAAAAGGAGAAAGGGAATAATTCATGAAGGTGGGGGAGCACGTGGAGGGTGCAATCCAGGCCTGAATGGGCTCCAGCCTCAGTGGTTCTGCTTATGTCAGCCTCCGCTCATCTGATCACTGCTATACCAAAGAGTGAGATGGGATATCTTGCTGTGATATCCCCCAAGCATTCCCCACAGGCCCAATTAAAAAGTGAAAAACATAATTCGCCTCCTTCACTTTCAGTTTTTTTTTCACTATGCCCTCGTTTTTTCTTTTTTTCCTCTTTTCTCAAAACTCGATTGACTCAGTTTTTCTCTCTTTTCTATCTCCCAACTGTCTTTGAATCCACGTCTCATGTCCTCTCACGGCTAATAGGCAGTGGAGATCCAGGTCTCCTGCAGAGTACTGTGTGTACTGTATATACCTTATACAGTATTTGGGCCATATTTGTATATCATTGCACTTGGTGAAGTGGGTTAGGAAGCGATATTTATAGCTGCATGTGTGAAACAGTGTTGAGACGCATCATACAACTAATAACTAGAAGAAGAAGTAACAATTCTTGTATGTGGATGTGTCATTTAGTCTACTTTTTCCACAGCAAAGCACTTAACCTTGAGTGAAAAAGTGAACTGTGATATAAAATTCATTTCAATGTAAAGTCCTCTGTTATTGAGCAACAGCTCGCTATAAAGAATGAGTCAGAGTTTCTGCAGCTGGTAGGAAGTACAACTGACTATGGTCGTATATGTCAGCGGTCCACAACCTTTTTTGGTCCATGGACCAGTTTGATGTCAGATATATTTTCACGGACCGGTGTTGCGGATAAATACAACTAAATAAAATGATATGACCGAGACAAAAACTGTGGTATTTTGTAAATATAATAATAAACACAAATTCACTGTGTAATTGTGTAACTTTATTAGCAGCGTCCTCCTGAAATGCACCAACAATATTGAGAGTAACATCCTCCTCTCTGCCCCTTAATGCGCTCTGGTTGCTATGGTAACGCGTAAATATTTCTTTCAATATAAGACGCACAATTACAACACAGGAAAAGAACCAGGGAAACCGAGTTAACGATGAAAAACCCTGAAAACCATAAATTTCACACTCGAGCCTCAACTCTCACAGACCAGTACGGTCCGTGGCCCAGAGGTTGGGGACCGCTGGTTTATGGGACTGTGTGGGTAATCCCCAGAGGATGAATCTTTGCCCCTTTAACAGACAGATACATTACACTAGTTTATGTAACTCTGCTCAATAGTGATAACAGGATGAGTTTTATTTATATATTTATTTTTTGGTTCTGACACTGAGTGGAGAGTTGCACACAGATTACAGATTGTTTGCAGAAGACAGATATTCAAATCCATTCAATTCATACAGTGCTGAATGGCAACAGCTGTCACCTCAAAGCACTTTTTTAATGTAAGATAAAGATCCTACAAATATTAAAGAGGAAACCCCCAACAATCAGATGATCCCCATATGAGAAAGCACTCTGTGACAGTGAGAAGGAAAAACTCCCTTTTAACAGGAAGAAACCCCAGTAGTGACCAGTGGGGTGAGGGGGAAAATGCACACATGCAAGAGAGCCAGAGATGAAAATGAATTAAAATGAGTGATAAAAACACCAGGAAAGTAAAAAAGAGTGAATAAGAAATACTCAATGCATCATGGGAATGCCTAGCAGACTAAGCCTGCAGGGATCATAAGTAAGCTTGCAGTCTGAGAGTAAAGAGAAGAAAGATGTCAGCTGTGTAATTTCCTGTTGAGGTTATGATCTAAGTTGCTCTACCTAACTACAACCGGCTATTCCAGAGTTTCCAGAGTCAAACTAGCAACACATTGATGTTTTTAGTCATTATTATTATTTCCCTTATCTTTCCAATGGCTCACCGCAGCAGACTGATCCAGATGTTTGATTTGACAGGGCTTTATGGAGGATATCCTTCCTGACGCAACCCTCGTACTCATGGTTCCAAGATGAACCTTTCTTAAGGTTTAGTTGACAAACAGAATTTTCCTTCTCACATGATGATTTCAACTGATTTCAAGCAAACTGTCTCACCGTCACAATGTCAAAGATCTTTTGACATGTAATCTAGCAGAACCATCAGTGCTTTACATTTAGCATTTAGCATAGAAGCAAGGTCAAAACAAAATGGAGAAAATGGTAAATATGGTAGAATCCTAATGTTAGCATTTAGCTTGAAGCAGCATTAAGGTTAGCATCATCACAGAGCTGCTCGCAGGGCTGTAAGTTTAGTCTTGTTACTAGACAATGTTTTACAGACGGGTGGTTATAGATTGCTAGAAATCAATCCCTGACTCCTACAGTCCTCGTGCCAACGTATCCAGTAATAAATCCTGACACACACCATTGTATCCACTGGAATACAGTGACTGGTTGGGGAGACCGGTCTCTCCACAGTAGTGATGTGTCGGTTGCAAACGAAACGGCTCTTAGAGCCGACTCTTTGAAGAGAACGACGTGAGCCGACTCCTTATTGGCTCCTTTCTCTCACCCTCTCTCTCGCACTTTCGCACTCTCTTCACTCTGCACACAAGCCTTGTGCTTTGCTTTCAAAACACGTAAAAACTCCAAAACACGTAAAAGCTTTTGTTACCTAGTGGCTACACAAGCCAGGAAGTACCAACGACCGGATTTGGTGTGTGGTAGTAACAGGTAAATGAACATTTTTTTGAATTATTTGAATATATATATGAGTGCTTGTGTATAAATACACAAACAATACACATATGCTTTCAATTGTGTAATTTAAGTGATCTAGGTAGCTCTGTTTTGGAAGTTCAGTTAACGCTAGAAATGTGTTTTGGAGTTTGTACGTGCTTTGTCTCAAGGGGCCACCGCATATATTTATATATAAACATATATACACTCAACAAAAATATAAACGCAACACCTTTGTTACTGCTCCCATTCCCCATGGGATGGACGTAGAGACCTAAAATTCATTCCAGATACACAATATAACCATCCCTCCCAAACAGTGGTCACAAATCAGTCCAAATGTGTGGTAGTG
This sequence comes from Rhamphochromis sp. 'chilingali', assembly GCF_963969265.1. NCBI lineage: Eukaryota > Metazoa > Chordata > Actinopteri > Cichliformes > Cichlidae > Rhamphochromis > Rhamphochromis sp. 'chilingali'. The sequence goes on from NC_137944.1 coordinate 5,400,064, forward strand.
GGCACATCTGCTATATTGAGATAATCCATCCCACCTCACAGGTGTGCCACATCAGGATGCTGATCTGACATCATGAGTAGTGCACAGGTGTACCTCAGACTGCCCACAACAAAAGGCCACCCTGGAATGTGCAGTTTTGTCTCACAGCAAAATGCCACAGATGCCACAAGCAATGAGGGAGCGTGCAATTGGCATGCTGACAGCAGGAATGTCAACCAGATCTGTCGCCCGTGCATTGAATGTTCATTTCTCAACCACAAGCCGTCACCACAGGCGTTTCAGAGAATATGGCAGCACATCCAACCGGCCTCACAACCGCAGACCTCGTGTAACCACACCAGCCCAGGACCTCCACATCCAGCAGGTTCACCTCCAAGATCGTCTGAGACCAGCCACCCAGACAGCTGCTGGAACAATTGGTTTGCACAACCAAACAATTTCTGCACAAACTGTCAGAAACCATCTCAGGGACGCTCAACTGCATGCCCGTCGTCCTCATCGGGGTCTTGACCTGACTCCAGCTCGTCGCCGTAACAGACTTGTGTGGGCAAATGCTCACATTCGATGGCGTCTGGCACGTTGGAGAGGTGTGCGCTTCACGGATGAATCATGGTTCACATTGTTCAGGGCAGATGGCAGCTGAGAATGTCCCAGTTCTTGCATGGCCAGCATACTCACCGGACATGTCACCCATTGAGCATGTTCGGGATGTGCTTGACCGGCGTATACGACAGCGTGTACCAGTTCCCACGAATATCCAACAACCTCGCACAGCCATTGAAGTGGAGTGGACCAACATTCCACAGGCCACAATTGACAATCTGATAGACTCCATGCGACGATGTGTTGTACTGCATGAGGCAAATGGTGGTCACACCAGATACTGACCGGTTCTGGGTCCCCAGACCCCCAATAGCGCAAAAAACTGCACATTCCAGGGTGGCCTTTTGTTGTGGGCAGTCTGAGGTACACCTGTGCACTACTCATGATGTCAGATCAGCATCCTGATGTGGCACACCTGTGAGGTGGGATGGATTATCTCAATATAGCAGATGTGCCCACTACCACACATTTGGACTGATTTGTGACCACTGTTTGGGAGGGATAGTTATATTGTGTATCTGGAATGAATTTTAGGTCTCTACGTCCATCCCATGGGGAATGGGAGCAGTAACAAAGGTGTTGCGTTTATATTTTTGTTGAGTGTAAATAAAACCACATTTTTTGCATTAGTAATTCCTTTTGTGTATAATTTTATATTGTCGTTAATAATAAATTAATTAAAACAACAAAACAACCTGAAGAGCAGGTTGGGAGCCAAAAGAGTCGGCTCTTTTTAGTGAGCAGAGCCGAAAGAGCCGATTCTCTAAAAAGAGCCGGAAATCCCATCACTACTCCCCAGTGGTTGCAGCAGATGGCCCCGCCCCTCCCTGAGCCTGGTTTTGCCGGATGTTTCTTCCTGCTAAAAGGAAGTTTTTCTTTCCCACTATCGCCAATGTGCTTGCTCATAGGGGGTCATATGCTTGTTGGGTTTTTCTCTGTATCTATTATCGTAGGGTCTACTGTACAATATAAAGCACCTTGAGGTGGCTGTTGTTGTGATTTGGCGCTGTATAAATAAAATTGAATTGAATTGAATGTGTGTGAATTTGTGTTTAAATGATTGAGACTTGTAATAAGAAACACTTACTGAATAGAAAGGTACCATAAATAAGTACCGTCCATCTTACGTGCATTATCCATGTCATGGGAATATTAAGGAAGCAGTCAGGTTTGATAATAACAGGAGACTTGCTATGTACCAGCACCATTTATAACATAATAAAGGAAGTATGTATGTTGCTTTACATAAACACATCTTCGATACGCATTTTCCTATAAGAGCTGCTTGTCTGCTGATAAGCCTTTAGCTTATTTTTTGCAGTTGTTTCCTGTTGATGAGTTTATCAAACTGAGACTTGGATTTGATGCGTTGCCGCCCAAATTCACACTAGCTATCTTTACATCATCTCGAAGGCCCTGCAGGCGTCTGGCACTCATTACAGAGGGATGATACCGCAGCCACTGTTTCTCTTAACAGGAACATTTGCCCAAAGACAGTGGATTCCTACGAGGTCCGTGGTGACAAATGTGCATCACTGAACAGAAATATTACCTGCCCACATGACGAGCACCACTACGATGATGATGAGTTCTCCCGCCCTCAGCTGGGCAGCATCGCCGACCTCCTCCATCGTCACCTCGTCTGGAGAGAGAACACAGAAACGTGAGCACAGTCAACAGAGCGTCGGTGAGGATGCTGCGATTCATCGTCCCACATACTCTGAAAATCTGCAGGGAAAGATAAAAGAATCAAGCAGGGTGACAAGAGAGCAGAGAGGCTGACTGGTGTAAATTCCCCACTCTGGTCAGTGTAATTAAAGCTAAGTGAGAGCAGAGGTCCGCAGAGACAGAGTAAGCAGGATCCCTACCCCATCACTCACTGTGTTCCTCTTGCTGACAGCACTCTGGCAGCCGCAGCTTAAAACCAATCAGTGGGTTAAAGGTTTGAACACAGTTTGGACTACAACCGCTTCCTCCCTGCTGCCAACACAAGGCCTTATGCTACCTCCCATATACCCTTAGTCAAGCAGCCTTCCTTCCTCCACCTTCTTCCCCAGCCTGCTTCCCCTGGGTCAGTCTGTTATCTAAAGGGTAAAAAACATGAAAAAAAAAACTGAATAAAGACATCACTGTCAATACTTTGTCTGGGCTTGCATCCTAAGTTGATGTGCATATCCCCAAAGGAAGTGCTGACCACACACTGGTTGAAGGGGGCTGATCTTAAAGGTGTACAGTACTCTTTATGGAGCTGACAGCAAAGAAAACCTCGGTGCAATAAAACCAAATGGACCAGCCGTTGCTGACAATACAAGACACTGATATGTTTGATTTCTATTACACTTTGAAGTGATAAAACGTGACAGAACCAGCAATTCATCAAACAGGCTACCATCTGAACGTGTTTAAGGACGAGCATCACTTTTATTGCAATTTAGTTATTTACTGGGAAGTCTTCGATTTGCTCACAGCTGTCCGCTATTTTTTTTTTTAAATTTCAAACTATGACAGGTAAGTGCAGCTGTGGCCTCTAAGGAAGGGGTGCGTTTCATCCCCACTTGTGGTCTCTTCAGGTCACCGTTTGGAGTCGGGGATGATGATTTTGACACTTCTGTGTTCTGGCTTGCTCAAAACTCTGCTGTTTCCATGGTGATCCCTCTAAGCTCAAACTAAGTTCCTAGGGTTGCGCAGAGGAAAGGTTATACTCTAATAAGTTGCTAGGAGCAGATTATATGTTTATGTTGCGAGGGCAGACCCAAAGCTACGAGGAGAGGTGTGGAGATATCAGCCAACAGACGAGCTGAACACTCGGCAGCCTTGAGGTTGCTCCCTTGGCAAGTGTTGGTAACATTAGCATCAGCCATCGAGCCCCTTGAGACATGAAGAGTCAGGCGTAAGCTCTCTACTTCAGATTAATGGCTACAGGAAATACCTGCTAATTAATGGTATGTAGCATACAAATGAATACAGCTTCACTCAGCACAACTAGAACTTTGACTTCTTAGAAAGGCTGTTAGTACAGTTAAGTACACAAAAAGTATTATCAAAGTACTCAAAATATGACATTATTTAAGAATTTTGCAATATGCTGAGTATTGCAATTTATCATGTTTTTCAGCTGCAAATTATGTAAATGAAGTCAAACTTTTTCAGTTTCTGTTTTATCCAATAAGATAAAGTTATTTCATTTCAGTTTTTTCTTCTACTAAAACCTGCCAAATGCTGTTATAAGTCAGTCAGATATCAGTCTGTGACTGAGTGGGAACATTTTTTAATTTTGATCCACTGCTGAATTTGTAAGTTTGCTCAATTACAAAAAAACAGTCTCTACATTTTTATAAAAGTTTAAATCTAATGGAGAGAGACAGAATATCAACCAATAATCTGTGAAAACCCCCCCACTTCACATAAATGTTATGGATTGATTTTAACATCAATGAGTGAAGTCAGTCCCTACAACCTCGTTCGGATTCTGTGTTGGATGGTTTTGCAGGTGAGCAGATTTAATTCAAGTTTGCTCGGCTAACATTATCTCAGAATGCTGGTGAATGAGATGAGCCTTCTTGTTCATAGTGTTCCCAGAATATTTGAATTACCTAATAAAATACTGATATTTAGTTTTCTGTAGTGATACAATATCACCAAACAAACTATCGCCATACTGTGCTGTATCAATATCTCCCCCTACCCCTAATAGAAAGCCACATTATTTTTTAGATGGTTAAAAGAAGTTGCATATTTTTCCAAAAGGCAGGAATGCTCCTCGCAGCCTGAGTTAGCTTGGCCACGCCCATGAAAATGCAGTTCTTAGGCCCTAAACAAATGAGCTATGAAAACCCAAACTGGTTTTTATACCAGTATGTAAACATGTTTGTTTCTGCAGGTTATTTTGATAGCTAAAGGCTCTCTTATTAATCTGTTTTGGGAGCTAGCCTCAACTGAGCATTCAAGGAAATGCAGTTTGTGGAATTTCTGCATTAGCTTAATGCCGTTGTATGTAGGATCAAAATATTCAAAGAAAATACAGAATGTAGCGTTCATGTGAAACTACATATTCTGGCTGCATTAAGAGAAAAAAAATATTATTGATCATTTTGTCAAGTCAAAACTTCAAAATTCTATTTTGAGGCAAAAGTCCAAACCTGCTGCAGTTTAAATGGGAAGGCACTGGTTTTAGTGGGAAGCTTCCAGACTGCATGAATGAGTGCAGCTGTGTTACAGAGCAATCTGCTGCTGCAGAGCAACATGGTGCTCAGCACAATTTCAGAGATAAATTAAATGTAAAAACAGTTCTGACAGTAATCAGACTGCTGAAAAAGATTTATTTACTAAACCTTTGGCTTTTTCAGCAGCCTATAAAATGTAATAAACAACATAAAAAGAACACATTACAATTACATTTTAGGTTCTACCTTACAATATAAAGAACCTTGAGGTGGTGGTTGTTGTGATTCGACGCTGTATAAATAACACTGAAATGAACTGAAATTGAAAAGTTAAATTGAATTAAAAGATTTTGCTACATAAAAAATGTCAGTGCATTCAAAACTTCCACGAGAGAAGAAGAAGAACAGAGAGAAACCCAAGCAGGCTTCCTGTTGTGTTGCTTTGCACCTACAGATACTAAATCCTGTCAGGCTGATTAATACCCGCTTAGAAGGGGAGCAGAGCAGTAATGGCTGGGAGATTTAATCAGGGCAGCTAATGAACGCTTCCACCAACACACACACATGCAGGACACTATAGGCAGACAAGAAACTTCCATCAAAGTCAAAGCCCCTAAACATCAAGACAAACTTTCGTGCTACACATCGCCACACATGACCTCACGTACACTGAAACATAACAAAAATGTTCATCGCCATTAAGATTTGTAACCTCGATTTTTTAACAAGGCTGAAGACATTAGCCGTAGCCATTCTGAGAAATCCCTAAATTTAGTCCATAATCTTTGTCACTATGACCAACAATTAAAACTCTATTCAAAACAGTAATTGTCCAAAGAGGGTTTACCAACCTTAACCTTTTGATTATCAGATTGTTTTGCCAAGCTTTGAGTGTCTCTTTATGCTAAAACGGCGTGAAATCAGTTAGATTATGAAAATTTTAGTTTAGATCTTTTTTCTTTTCTTTTAATTATGTACTTATTTAAGCTAAGTGCCAGACTTTAGTAATAAAACGAGGCCCAACACAGTGCAAAAAAATGCAGTTCCTTGGATGGCCACTTGTGGCAGACTCTAAAAGCAAGCCAATTTCTCTTGAACTTAAAAACCAAAATAAGCATTTTATCAGCCAAGTATAAAACATTGTTTCAGTTTCTTTGGGTAATTTTCTCTTCAAGGCAACGGCACAGGGTATAAAACTTTATTAGGCTTAAGGCTCAAATTTATGCATTAGTAGGGCCACGCGTGCTTTGAGTGACAGGTCAGCTAATTCAAGAGAATTCAAAGTATTTTTAATATGACTAATAACATATCTTGGTTAACTTTACTAACAGATCATCCAAGACGTCTGTCGACCACTTTTAGTGACTGAAATTTTTGCATTTTTTCTCTATTTTTATGTATTCATATGTTAACAATAGAGCTGGGCGATAGAACGATAACGATATGTATCGCGATATAACTTTTTCTCGATAGAAAAATGTAACTATTGCGATAGACCTCGCCGCTCTTGTCCTCTTAAAGAAAAGAAAAAAAGAACAGCCAATCCAAATTAAGTAGCGCAGAGCCGAACCAATCACAGCCGCAGCGTCACGTCACATGACTTGTTACGTACAGCACAAGTGCCAAGCCGCACATGTGTATTTGTTTGGGAAGCAGCCAGCCACCGTACCGCCCGGGTAATGGAGGAAATGAGTGTGCCGACTAGAAAAATCAACCGAGTGTGACCGAAGGTTACCGAAGAGAAAACAGATGATGGTTCCAATGCTGGAGAGATTGTCGAACTGAAGAGCCATAGAAGTTCCGTAGTGTGAAGGTATTTCGGCTATTTCAAGTCTGACAAAAAACAGAGTAGCGCGCACTGTAAATTGTGCCGAAAGCAAGTCTGGAAATACAATAAACTGGTGCATGCGCTACGTCCACACGTACCCGGGTATTTTTGAAAACGCAGAGTTTTCTATGCGTTTGCACCTTTCGTCCACACGTAAACGCCGTTTTTGGTCACTGAAAACGAAGATTTTTAAAAACTCCGGCCAGGGTGGATATTTTTGAAAACTCCGTTTTTGCATTTACGTGTGGACTAGAAAAACGGAGAAAACGCAGCGTCAAAGCTGTGCGCATTTTTTGACGTCACACTGTGCACCACGTTATTGTTTCGGTGAAATGAATTTCTACAATACTGTTACTGTTAATTCTACTCTCTGCAGTGTTTAAATGCTTACATATACACACAGTTACTGTCCCTCCACACATACGACTCGGTTCAGGGCAGGGATAGCTCAGTAGGTAGAGTGGTGGCCCCATGATCGGAAGGTCGGGGGTTCGATTCCCCTGAACAACTACCCTGAGGTACCCCTGAGCAAGGTACCGTCCCTACACACTGCTCCCCGGGCGCCCAGTGGCTGCCCACTGCTTCACTGAGTGAATGGGTTAAATGCAGAGAGGGATTTTCCCCACGGGGACCAATAAAGTACACTTTCTTTCTGCTTCTATGCCCCAGCTTTGTTTACTTTTTCCCACCGAGGCTTCTAGACTTCTGATTGGCCAACATTTCTACACGGTTAGGAATCTAGCGCCACCTGCTACTTTGTCATGTTCATAGCAGCGTTTTCCTTCATTTCTGCCTTTATGTGTGGACGGGATTATTTTTTAAAACGAAAACGGAAAATCTCCGTTTTCAAAAATACCCGTGTACGTGTGGACGTAGCCTCGGTCTCTGACTGGAAGCGCTAATTCGTCATTAGGCTTTTGTCAGACTAAAGTAACTGTTAAAACTGTTTGAAAAGCTAAGCTATACAACAAGGAGAGATTGAGAATTTCCTTTTAGTTCTCAGTTTATTTGATATTGACAAAAGTTAGTCAATTTTGTCTGTTCTTCTGTAAAACAAACTAAGATTTATTTTTAGAATTAATATTTTGTTTCTAAGTGGAATTGACAATTTAGTCTGTTTCGTTTGTTCTATTTTGAAACTTAAACGCTTTAGCGGCTGCCTTTTGTGTAGTTTGCAATATTTGCCTTTATTTATCTGAAAAAGTCTCATGTTCCTTAAGTACATCTACCCTGTTGAACTTATTATGGGAAATAAATATTTAAATAAAAACAAGCTGCTGATTATTTCACATTTTACTTGTGAGCAACGGCACATTTAAATCTTACAAATATAGTTATTTGGCTTATATCGTGATAGATATAGTTATCGCCTGAAATGAAAAAAACATATCGTGATATGAAAAAATCTTATATCGCCCAGCTGTAGTTAACAAGAATTAGCGAATATCTAATCACAGGACACTTTGCTCGTTAGATATTGTTACCTAATAACTAACTAAGGCTGCACAGCCTGTCTTTAAACTTTGGTCACTTGCAGCTCAAAAAAAGGCCAAGAATTCAAAAATGACTTGAGTCTAAAAAAGAAAGAGTCCATACACCAATGGGTGATGTTACGATGTCCATCTTTTATATACAGGATATTATTAATGTCAGGGTCCTGGGTCTCCTGACCCAGCGTTTTAGTTCTTTGTGATTTTTGTATTATTGTACTTGGTGTGAGTTATTCTATGGTTTCTAGTTTCGATCCCTTGCCCTTCTTTTTTTTTTTTTTTTTTTTTTTTTTTTTTTCTAAATGACATCAGAAACAGCAGTATGCGACATTACGTGATGGCAGAGCTTCAGTTCATCCTTTGTCATTTTTTTTTTTTTTTTTTAAATAAATAGGACAGGGGGAATGAATGAGAGAGAGAGGGGGAGAGAAAGAAAGAAAACCAAAGGGGAGAAGAGACGGTGAGAAGGGGGGGGAAGAGAGAGAAAAAAAAAAAAACTCCTGGGTCACCTGTATGGAGAAAAAAAAACAAACAAACAAACAAACAAAAACAAACAGAGGAGACAGCAAACAACAAAGAGCAACATAATAATAGAGAAAACAAAGCACCATCACAATAAACTAGCTAGTCATAGATATCAGTATTTACTAAGTAATAAACGATATTGTGCAGCACGCAAGATAGACAGCACACAGTGTGCTTTGAGGCAGCAGCCAAGAAAGCTTTAGTCCGCGTCTGTGAATACCCATGTGTGCATACCTGTGTGGATCAGCATGCTTGCATTCCAAAGGTTTCTCCATGTAATGATCTGCTAGGGAGTGTGGGGGGGCCACAGCCCCGTCCTCCAGGGTGTGAAGCGGGTATGGAGGAGATCAAAACTCCAGACATCCAGAGGCCCCCAGAACACAAGAGACCATGGAAGACCAACAGAGGGGCAGCCGCGCCACTGTCCCAGTAAGAGCTGAGGAGAGTCCCAGATGAGGGCTCGCCCAGCAGCCGCGGAGCAGAAGTCAGGGGGAGTTGCAGTGACGCGCCCGTGAGCTCCGCCGGCCCCCAGCTGCGCCTGAGTGACCGAGCCCTAGGCCGAGAGGCCGGGGGCACCCCACCTCCAAAGGGGCCCGAGCGAGCCCCAGGCCCCAGGCCCCGACAAGCGGCCGCCAAGGAGTGAGCCGGTGTGCACCCGGACGCCCACCCCCAGACACAAAGAACCACCAACACACCGACACCTGAGGGAGTCCGCCACCGGCAGGGGAAGTGGTGGTGGGTGGAGATAGGCCTCCAAACCTTGGAGGGCCTGAGGTGTCCCCAGAGAGGTGGCGTCTGATACCCAACCTGACATATAGACACAGACATACAGGCACACACAGACACAAACATCCATTCCCACCCTCATGCTCTCATATGCACTCACTCCACACTCAACCAACGTGGAGACAGACATAAAGAGACACTGTACACACAATCACACTCCCCAAGCGTACTCTACAAACCGGGTCTAGGTACCCTTGCCCCTGGAGGGGGGAATTGCACCCAGACCCAGGTGGTGTTACCCTTTTCCCTGCGGTGGGGAGAGGCAGACCACCCCGACTCCGCAGCAGCAGGGAGGCCCCACACCCCAGACCGCAGTCGGACGGCCAACTCCTCCTACTAGCCCTCCCGCTCCAGCAGGCCGCAGAGAATGGGGGTGGGAGAAGACTCCAAACCTCCCTCCACCCGCTCATTGTAGTGTTGATGCATATGTGTTCTAAGGTGCAATTAAAACCCAGGAGGGCATGGAGCTACCTGCCAAGGAGCAGCAGGTAAGCGCATAGTCCCTCCTGCTAACCCTCAATGACTAAGTGTATTTAAAATTGAGAGGTGGGCAACGACGTCAGGGGTGAGGTATACACCCTGATGGTGATTTGTGCCCACCCCCAAGATCCTATATGTATGTGTAATGAGAGTGTGAATATCCCTTGCCCTTCTCGTTTCTCTGTGTCCCCTCTGTTCTGTGTAAGTCTGTGTCTGCATGTTTGAGTTCCCCTCTGTGTCTCTCGGTTCTTAGAGTCCTCTGCCTTATGGTTTATGTCTCTGTGTTTCTTAGTTGCTGTCTCCACTGTGTCAAGTTCGCGTCTCTGTGTGATCCTTCCTGTTTTACTTTGAAGGTCCGTGTCTTATGTGAATGTGTCCTGCTTTGCTTGTCTCGTCAGTTCTAATTTCCCCCAGCTGTGCTCTCCTTCTGTGTCTCATTCTCCTCGTTACTTCCCAGTGTATTTAGTCCCTGTGTTTCTCTGAGTCAGTGTTGCGTCGTACCCTCAACAAGCTGTGTGTTTTGCCTCCGTGTTGCCAGTGTTTTGTCTCCAGCTCCAGTTCAGTGTTTCTGCTACAGTGTTTTAGTCCACCAGCGTTTTTGTTTGTCTTTTGGTGAGTTTAGTTTAGTAAGAGGTTTTCCCAGCAATAAAGCTGCGCTTTAAGTTGTACTTCTGTGTCTGAGTCCTGCATTTTGGATCCACCACTCCTGCTTGCCTGCCTGCCACACAGCCAACCATGACAATTAACTCATTCACTGCCATTGACGTCTATAGACGTCAATTGAAAAACTTACGTTGACTGCCATTGACGTCTATAGACGTCAATTACGTTTTTCAATGGGAGGGGCTAGAATACAACCTCGGGCAGCTTGTCAGTGAACATCAGACTGCTTGAAATGTATTTTTCACAAAAAGCTCGTTTTCTCCCTTTTTGTGGTCAAAACAGGCATTTTTGGTGGAACCCACCTCTCTTCTACAGCTGATTACTAAAGAATGGAAAATGGTAGAAACAAGCTTTTTTTTTGGATGGAAGAAGAGAGTCTGTTCTTCATTTTGGTAGGTTCAGCGTTTATATGATCATAACACACAGTTTTCTGTGGCTCTTCAAAAATGAGTAAAAATGCTCAAAAACCCTGGCAGTGAATGAGTTAAATAGCCAAAAGTATCATTTCCATATCATTTAAGTGCAACGTCATGTGATAAAAATAACTTTTTGTTTATTCAGGGACATGCAGTTGCTCATGAAGTCCATAAAGTATGTGAGACCCTTTTTTGCACGAGTCTCGATTTAAAATGAAGTCAGCTGGAAGCATTATATAGTCAGCTGGACGCGGCCAGCTCACACAGCTTAACTTAATTACCTGCCTAGCTACAGGGGACAAAATCCGCCCACAGAAAATGGGTGGTCGCAGAGCTGATAAATCTGCCCACGTCTACCCGCATGCATATCTTGAAATTAAGAACCTACTGTGTCATCAATCACCAAGAATTTCAAGTTTGCCCCTGTTGCTGCCGTTAAACAGCAAGAAATTAAATGTTAACAGTCATATAACAATCAGCTGGCTTAAAAATGACTCTTTGTCTGCGCTAGTGAAAAATGTACTAATATGTTGCTTTTTTACTGCTTACATAAGTTCAGATAGATTTCTCTTTGATTTTTTTATACTCTAGACCACTTATCAACACATTCCTGCCTCACAAGACCCTCAGCAAGCTCCCTCACTGTGATGTTTCCAGGGAATCCACCACTCCCTAATGTCTCCTGTTTCCACTCTTATCACTTTGCTGCTGATGAGCATTTAGCATTCGCCGTGTCCCTCTGAAGCAGCTGCTTTTGGCACAGTAACTGGGTCGGACATGATAAAATTGGAAGCAGTGCAAGGCGCTTCTGATAACAGCAGCCTCTGTGCTTGAGAGTGAGAACAATGCATCGAATAGGAGGTGGGAGGGACTCTAGCAAAGATGGCAATTCCTGTGTTTTGTTGGATTTAACTGTCAAAAAAGAGACTATTTTTGTGACGATGAAACATTAAGAGAAGATTAGCCCTCCACGTTATTGTCTGTGTTTAAAAGCTGCTATTTAAGTGCTCCTACCTGTGAACGGGCAGATTTAGATCTATGTTCGTCAGCAGGGGAAGGACAGTCGAGCAGAATGTTGGTTTCCTCCCTTCGAGTGTCCTTATGTTGATGCACGATTGCTTTTTCAGCGTGCTTTTATAGATTTGCGAGCCCAGCATGCACAGAATTAAAATTATTGATTTGTACGAGTGTGTTTGTAGCGCGTGCTGTCGAAGTAAAGCACGCATACGAAGGTTATGTCTGGCTGAGAAACGTCTGAAGAATAGCACTTCAAAGGGACAGATTCGAATGAGAAACTACGAGAAAAATTTGGGAAACTTTACGCAAGCAAAGAGAAAATTGGGGACAAGGCAGTGGTAAAGTTTTCACCCAGGGTTAGACTTTAAAATATCTAGATTCTGAAATTTTTAAAAAAGTATTACTCTCTCTCTCACCAGGGCTTTTGGAAGCCATCTTCTCGGACTCTTTTGGCGTTCTGAATAGCACAGGCTGACTTGGAGGGCTGCTTCCTCCCATGCTAATGCTCTGAACGTGGACGATGTACTCGGTGTCCTCATCCAGATCCCACAATGCACAGGAGCGTGTGGTGGTGTTCACTTCCTGGATGAACCTCAGCATGCGTACATCCTTCTTCTGCAGAAGCACAAAGATCAGAAAGGCAGAAGTGTACATTTTGTATTTGTTTTTTCCCCCGATATGCCAGTACCCACTTGTGAATTCTTTGGCATGAAAAGGGTGACATTTCCATACATTTCCGTATATATATATATATATATATATATATATATATATATATATATATATATCCACTTAAAATAATAGGCTTAGCAATACTTCCTTTCTTCTTGTTAGTGAATATTCCCAGGGTGCACGCTTTATCAAGTTCAGATTTCTAGTGGCAAAGTCCAATTTTCCTGGTTAGGTCTGATGTGGTGCAAATGCAAACACGTCTCTCTTGGTTAATAGAAAGGAAAATGCTGAAATAAAGCCTTCTGGGGTTTTTTTTGGGTTTTTTTACAATGTAATTAAGCATAAAGAAAGAGAGACAGACAGAGAGAGAGCCTCTCTGGCAGTGTACACTCTGCTAGAAATGTACATTATTATCCAGCTAGGGCTGCTTACTCAGGTCAATTGGCTCCTGCTAGATTAAAAGTAAGGCACCTTGGGGGCACTTTTGTTTACCAGGCAATTAAAGAAGCAGATTTCTTAAACCATTAAAACTTCATGTAGACAAGAGGTGCATTTGAAAAAGTACATTTGAAAGTGTTTCTTAATGTGGCCTCAGAAACTAAACTAGAAACTGGCCTAGAGAACCCTCTAATATTAAACCAACTGGAAAATCTCATATATGGCACATTAGTCGCTTTGGCTTGACCACAGTGGCCGTGCATCTGCAAGCTTCTTTGCAACCCACCTTCATGCCAGCTTCTCCTCATATGTTGTATCTACATGTGCATTTGGGAAGGTTGGATTTGTATTTGGCAATACGGCCAAATACAAGTTTCTGATATTTTTTTTAAGCTATGATTTTCTGACTTTGGATTTCACATGCTTTTTTTTTTGGTGTTTATTTATGTTAAACCTGTGGTTTGAAGGTGCCATATTTCACACTATATATGGAATTAGCCATTAGCCAATAGATGTACAGACAACTATCCCTGGACCTTTTTAACTGTGAAGAAAACCTCAAATGTGATGATCTTCTGGCAACTTTTCCTGTCGTAATACAAATACTTTTAAAAAATAATTTTAAACAGATTCATGGGTATTTATTTGATATTGATATCTAAAGTAGGGATCCGAATATCCAATAATTGGACATTGGTGACAAACAGGGGTTAAAATGTGATTTGGCAGGTGGTGCAACCCTAAGTTCTGGTGTAACAGTAAAAGTGGGGATATGACTCGCTTAGTAATAAGTGACATAATCACTGGACTGTGATCTCTAGTAGATTTGTTTGGTGAACAGGCTGTGGTTAGCTGGCTGCTTGTTCTGAGGTATGCTGCTCTTTATGGGTTCAGTTCTACAACATAAAGCAGAAGACTGATGACTCCTTTTAAAATTAAGTCCTGTTATTTTCAAGCGTTAGCTAAATGAACTCCATTTGTGGTCAAAAACTGCATGTCTAGACTATCCTATGTCTAGAACTGTCAAAAATAATTTAAGGTTTTGCAGACTTTGCCCACAAATAAGGTTTTTAAAGCTTTTTCCTTGTGGGGGTTATTTTTTTACCACCATCTTTATTCTCTCTCACTCTCTTACATCTCTGCAGCTATCCTGGACTTAACCTCCTAAGACCCGAACTCTTCCACGGCATGCATTTTTAATTTCTCTTTGCTATTTGGGCTGATTGGGACCTGATGGTATGTAAAAACAAAGAATTACGTGATTTTTTTTTTAACCTGATTTTCGTTTCTGAGAAAAATGAGATCCACATATGAGGACATTCGCTTTATATTTTGATAGAACAGTGGCAGTATAATGTCCTCGTAAGTGGATATCAGGCCCTTGTAGAGAAAAATGTATTATTTTGGTCTAGACAACCCTAAAATGTGATGTCCACATATGTGGACGCCAGGTCCTAGGAGGTTAAAGTAGCAGCGATATATGACCTCTGAATAACATTTAAATGATCATTTAATGTGTTGTCAAAGCCATTTCACAATATGAAATAACCTAATAAGCATCACATGTAGAGATCTGATGTGTGATTAAAATTTACATTTCCAGTTCATCAAATGTCACCTGCTGAGCAGTCGTTACCTACCACAGAAATGGTTTGTTTGTTTGTTGAACTGTTTGACACATTGCATTTAAATTTTTAAAAAAAAGTTACTCTGCTTTTTCTCACTTCCCTTGAGTAGAGCTGAAGCGCCACAGACTCAACTTTACTGACATCTGCAGCATGGATGCAGTGACAGTGACAAAAAAGAGAAAACTATGTGGGCAGGTGGAACCAGGTGGTGACTTAACTGTCCCCATGGCATCAGCTGCATGAAAAATGAACTTTTTTGACATTATTTTGTATTTAACTCCATACCAGAATGCGGTCCTGAATTGCTCCAGCCCAATTTAACCCAAGATGACAACGGTCTAATCTACTCAAATCTGTTCTGTACTGTAGCAACAATACACCATTTGGGAGCAGGAGAACAGTTTGCAGGGCTCATTCATGCCTACGATGCCTATAGTGTTTTGTTTTTCCTAAGCAGTCGTTTTTGAGTAAGCCAGAAACAGTTTTCAAATTGTTTGACACAACTGAGGAGCTTCCTCAGTTGTGTCAAACCTACATGGATCTGTGTGAAAAAGTGATTGCCCCCTGAACCTAATAGCTGGTTGGGCCACCCTTAGCAGCAACAACTGCAATCAAGCGTTTGTGACAACTGGCATTGAGTCTTTTACATCTGTGGAGGAATTTTGGCTCATTCATCTTTGCAGAATTGTTGTAATGCAGCCACAGTGGAGGGTTTTCTAGCATGAACTGCCTTTTTAGGGTCATGTCACAGCCTCTCAATCGGATTCAGGTCAAGACGTTGACACTCCAAGGTATTCATTTTGTTTTTCTTAAGCTACCTGGTCTTTAAGTGACGTATGAATCCTGCTTCCGGGTCCAAACTACTCTGCGTTTATTAAGGCTGTTGTGTTTTTAACATGTTTTAATGCTTTTGTATTTTGTTCTATTCAATCTGACCAAGCCCCTAAAAAAAGTCAGTGATCACTGTCGGCCTCTCTCGATCTACCACTATTCATTTTAAAACCTTACAATGTAACTAGAGCCCAGCCAATCCAGCAGTATATTAATGACTAACCTCGTATTGTGGATGGATTATCTCAGTTGTTCTCCTGACTGAAGTTTGGTCCGTTTACAGCATCCTGCCATGCGATTGCATTTGTCCCTAACCCTCGGGAACCCTCACATTAACTTTTATCGAGTGGAAAAAAGTTAGCGTTCATCCTCCAGCTTCACTGTGCTAATGTGTTTATATTATGCTAACCACAGCTGTGCAGCTAGCCACCACGTAGCACAACTTCATGTAACCCTACAAACGTCACTACTGTTTAGTTTTCTGTCTTCATTTAAGTCGGAAGCGATAGCAGAGCTGTACGTTTTAATTTCTTCAGAATTCCTTCAGTCAGAGCGTGATGCATTATTTTTAGGTGGAAACTAGCGAGCTAGCTCCCTGCTAACTTCTAACTGCTAAATTTCATAAATTCTGTTTTCATGGATGTCTGGATGTTAAGCTTAATTGTTGCACCTGGTAAAGCAGCCACACTGATCATTTTATTAAAGATAAAAAAATTTAGACAGTTTTTAACTTTCAGTGATGCCGCAGTGTTCATTTGACTTTGGGACCTGAATAGGAGTTTGGACCTGTACACGGCTAATGACGTCAGACTTAAACCAGATTTAAAGGTAGAGGACTCCGAGGTTGCTGGTGTGTTCCACACACCATTCACAAATATACATTTCTGACATTCAAAAACAAAACAAAAACAAATCAGCGACCAATATAGCCACCTTTCTTTGCAAGGACACTCAAAAGCCTGCCATCCATGGATTCTGTCAGTGTTTTGATCTGTTCACCATCAACATTGCGTGCAGCAGCAACCACAGCCTCCCAGACACTGTTCAGAGAGGTGTACTGTTTTCCCTCCTTGTAAATCTCACATTTGATGATGGACCACAGGTTCTCAATGGGGTTCAGATCAGGTGAACAAGGTGGCCATGTCATTAGTTTTTCTTCTTTTATACCCTTTCTTGCCAGCCACGCTGTGGAGTACTTGGACGCGTGTGATGGAGCATTGTCCTGCATGAAAATCATGTTTTTCTTGAAGGATGCAGACTTCTTCCTGTACCACTGCTTGAAGAAGGTGTCTTCCAGAAACTGGCAGTAGGACTGGGAGTTGAGCTTGACTCCATCCTCAACCCGAAAAGGCCCCACAAGCTCATCTTTGATGATACCAGCCCAAACCAGTACTCCACCTCCACCTTGCTGGCGTCTGAGTCGGACTGGAGCTCTCTGCCCTTTACCATCCAGCCACGGGCCCATCCATCTGGCCCATCAAGACTCACTCTCATTTCATCAGTCCATAAAACCTTAGAAAAACCAGTCTTGAGATATTTCTTGGCCCAGTCTTGACGTTTCAGCTTGTGTGTCTTGTTCAGTGGTGGTCGTCTTTCAGCCTTTCTTACCTTGGCCATGTCTCTGAGTATTGCACACCTTGTGCTTTTGGGCACTCCAGTGATGTTGCAGCTCTGAAATATGGCCAAACTGGTGGCAAGTGGCATCTTGGCAGCTGCACACTTGACTTTTCTCAGTTCATGGGCAGTTATTTTGCGCCTTGGTTTTTCCACACGCTTCTTGCGACCCTGTTGACTATTTTGAATGAAAGGCTTGATTGTTCGATGATCACGCTTCAGAAGCTTTGCAATTTTGAGACTGCTGCATCCCTCTGCAAGATATCTCACTATTTTTGACTTTTCTGAGCCTGTCAAGTCCTTCTTTTGACCCATTTTGCCAAAGGAAAGGACATTGCCTAATAATTATGCACACCTGATATAGGGTGTTGATGTCATTAGACCACACCCCTTCTCATTACAGAGATGCACATCACCTAATATGCTTAATTGGTAGTAGGCTTTCGAGCCTATACAGCTTGGAGTAAGACAACATGCATGAAGAGGATGATGTGGACAAAATACTCATTTGCCTAATAATTCTGCACTCCCTGTATATACTATATAACAATATATCAGCATCGGCAATATGTAGGGCGTTATTAGGCATTTGCAAATATATATGTGTTGCATAGTTTGTCCACCAGAGGGCACTCTGTAACTCTGTCACGCAAACACAAACCAGCTGATGCGAGCATAGCTGGCTGAATGTAAATGCGCAATCCATGGCTTGTGACAATGAAATGAGATTATTTTTAAACTGCATCGTCATATTACCTTATCAGTGGCTTATAAGAAACTACACATAACAAACGTTAGCGAAAACTACTTATGTTACGTATGCTGAAAGTTAAAAAATAATATATCGGCCGGTAAATCGCATCTCTAAATCACCAAATATTGATATTTATATCAGTCCTGCTGGGCTTTACAACACATGTAGCGGTACCTGTTGGGTGATGGCAAATCCGATGACAGGGTCTCCCTCCAAGATTTCCCACGTAACCACAGCAGAGTTAACCTCGAGTTCTCTGATGGTCACATTGAGCGGTGCTGACAGCAGGGTGTCTGACGCACATGCACGGCCAGAGGAAAGAAATAAAAAGAGACAGGCCATAAATATTCTTTACACTTTATAACTATAAACGCTACAACTTGAACAAATCGTCCCCCCTCTCACTCTCTCTCTCGCTGTGCTCTCGCTCTCTCCTTCCTTAAGATCTTCTCTTCACCTCCTACAAATTAATCCCTCTCCTTTCATTAATACCGGCCCTAATAAAGCACATACATGTCTCCTGGTGTTTCCCTTGAAAAAACACTTTTTCCATTCTCTCTCTGTTCTTCTTTCACGCACACTTTCGCATCTTTAACTTTTCCTCTCTTCTTTCTCCTCCACATATCTCATTAAACCATGACTCTTGAGGAAAAACAAAAAACAAAAACACGATGCATTTATCAATCAGAAAATTAACTTTGACGGACTAAATTACAGTCTTTCTTAACATTTTTCATTTCTTAGCTGCGAAGGTAGCAGAGAGTAAAGTGTGTATGGTTATGTGAGAGTTAAGACCAACTCATGGTCTTCTACGATTACAGACAGAGTTGTATTTCCCATGAGCCTGACTTGTAATGCAACATCAGAATCAGACCTTGACATCGTACACACAAGGATGATAACGCCCATGTGCACACACACATGAAACTGTCACTGAGAGGGACATTTATCTATTTTGTCACATAAATATTCTGTTGAATACGCGGAAATTCCAGTTAATCAAAATCTTTGATAGATTAAATGACACCTGCAAACTATAACTGGAGTCACTGAACTGTCCACTGTGTTTCTGCTGAGTCTTTTGGAGACATTTTAGTGGATGTTTATGAGGAGTAAAAACCATTCAAGAATTTTGTGCTTCTTATTAGTCTGGTAGTTGGCACTAATTTGCATATACCCAATATTTGGCCACACCTCTTTATCTCTGAATTCAGGTGTTTTCAGTCCCATGGCCATAGCTGAATAAGGTCAAGCACCCATTCATGCAGTCTACCTCTTTAGCACAAGTTATTCTAAAGAGCTCGCTGTAATAGGATGATACCAACAAGTCCGTTTTTGAAATTTCTTCCAGTTCAAGATACTCAACAATAAACTGCACACAGTATTATTGCACATATATATTTAAGAACCACAGCAACTCGACCCAACACTCTGCTGACTCTGTAATTGCAGAGCTACAAACCTCTGATATTAACATCAGCATAAAAGCTGTGCACCAGGAGCTTCATGCCATGGGTTTACAAAAAAAATCCTTGTAATCGCTTTGGTTGCTTGCAGACTGTGGTGGCTGTCTGTAACTTGCATGAAGGATTTGTCTGCAAATATTCATCAACTGCTTGCTGAGTGGTAGTAAAACGTGGAAAAGATGAGGTGAAAACCAGAACTGGAGACCACTTGAGTGAAACCTGTGTCTTACTGCTGCAGCCAAACACATTTCAAAAGGTGAACCGGTGAACTGAACACCAGTGTTTGTTCATATATCTTCACTTCTGGCTCTAATAAAACTAACACGATGGCAGCCAGAAGACTTTAAAAAACAGAGAGCAAGGAATCAATGGGTGATGCCGCCACTGCTATGTCTGTCTTTTATATACAGTCTATGGTCAGCAGCAGTGGATAGCTGTTTCTGGCCTGTGCACAGTTTGTACTTCACTATCTATTTTTGTCATTTCGTGCCATTAAAAAAGGAAATTAATGGTCATTCCCAACCCCTGAGCGACCGTGGCTCAGGGGTTGGGAATCGCATCTGTAACTGGAAGGTCGTCGGTTTGATCCCTGGCCTCTCTGTCCTGGTCATTGTGTCCTTGCGCAAGACACTTTACCCTACTTGCCTACTGGTGTTGGCCAGAGGGGCCGATGGCGCGATATGGCAGCCTCGCTTCTGTCAGTCTGCCCCAGGGCAGCTGTGGCTACAACTGTAGCTGCCTCCACCAGTGTGTGAATGTGAGAGTGAATGAATAGTGGCATTGTAAAGTGCTTTGGGTGCCTTGAAAAGCGCTGTATAAATCCAATCCATTATTATTATTATTATTATAACTCCTGGCCGCTCTACCATCTGTCCTCCCGCTGAAGTCAGCCCATTGTTGCACAATTGCACAGGAAAAACAATTTTTGATTTTATTTGCACCATTTTTTAGCTCTGACTGGACAAGCTCCTTTCAAGCTTTTTCTTTGAAAATATTGTTACCAGGAGAAACGCCGTCAGTCATGTGACACTGTTGCATTAAACCGCTGCAAATATTGAGCACACAATCTTGAGACTTGTTCTTGGAGTTAAAAAGTGTTGTTACAGGAAAAACAAGAATGTACTTTATTTTCTTCCCTCCCTTTCTGCTTGCTGATAACACAATCATCACAGTACAGTGTGTTACATCATGTTGGTGAAATTCATTTTTGGTAGGCGACAAACTCAGTTGAGTGGCTCCCAAAGGCTGCATGTGAATGTGTGTGTATGTGTGTGTTTGCTGATGCAGAGTAAATGTGTGATGTGTTCCCAAGTACTGTACGGGCATGATCCATCGCTATGACTCCCTGTTTGACTGGCCGTTTTCTCGCTGTTTATCTTCCTGTTCTCACACAGACACAGAAACAATGCAATGGCAGAGAGGGATTCCCGTCCATTCTTAAAACGTTTGCTGCAGATTAACAAAAATTCCCTCTTAAAACTACATCCATTCCCAGCCTCGGGAAGCCAAAATATCAAATCTCTAGAGGCCGAGATAAATCCCACATGAGCTTATTGCCAAGATTTGGGCTTTTCACGCGACTGTCATCTATCAGCTTATCATCAGGATGCAGTGTAACCAAGATCTTACGCATGAGATGAACATATGTTGCCGCAGGTTAGAAACATGCGATATCGTACAAGATAGATGAGATAGTCCCCCAGCCCCCAACCCCACACACGCATGAACATATAGGAGGATTGGACCTGCTGTACGTAGAGGCTTTACATGGAAGTAACTCAATCACATTTCACATCCCTTCAGGACACTGGATGGATGAACCTGCACATTTTTAAAGCAGCTACTAGAGATTATCTCCCCAAACAATGAAGAATTTTCAGAAAATGGTGAAAAAATGCCAACTGAAATATTCCAGGAGCCAAAATGATGCTCACTAATATCTTGTTTTGTCTGACACAAGAGAAAGTGGCAAATACTCACATCTGAGAAAATGACCACTGATTGGTCAGTTAGTCAACTAAAATGTAAAGCTCTAATGCTCGTTTAGTCTTTACTTGAATTTAACAGTCATCTGAGAACTTACTGAGCCAATCACACGGTGCCACAAAGACTGGGGTTTTTTTGAATGACACTTTTCTAGAAACATTTATACAAACTGGGATTAAACTGTCACTCTGATGCAGTGTGAGACCAACTTGTGTCAGCCATTTTTTTGGCATCACTAAAGCTCACTGTGTCCACCTATAGCTGATGCACGCACATGCAGTGTGTCACGTCAGGTGGCTTCCCAAAAAGGGATGAAATGCACACCAAATGCATGACATCAGTCAGCTGCTGCCAAATAATACTAAAATAAAAGCACAACGACATGTGTTTAATCGGCCCGCTGCATCAACTCACATTTACTCGCAACGATCGCTCATCAACCTGTGGTAAAACTCACCGGCATTAACGGAGGACGCTGAGAGGAAGCCCAGCAGGAGCAGCAGCACCGCCGCAGACAAGCCTGGTTTAGCCATCCTCCTGCTTCTTCTGGTGAGGCTTCACATCCTGTGCGGCCCATTTATAGCATGGCGTTTAACGGGAGGAGGCGAGCATCCCCCGGTTAGGGTACCGGAGAGAGGAGGTACTTGTTGTACCGGAGACCGGGCTCACCTGAACTTGGACTCTGCAGCAGCAGAAGCGCAACAACGGCCAGAGGAGAGGAGGAGGGTTAAGGGGAGGGTGGGGAAAGGGACGGGGTGGTGGTGGTGCACGATGCCGTTCTCAGTTGTCTCGGTGGACACCTCACAACGACGGCCCTTCGACCACCGGCGGACTTCCAGGCTGGCTGTGATGGAAAGTCGGCGCAGAGAGGATTTCAGTATGCGGAGAGGTGGAAGAAGTGCGCAAGTGCTGCAGAGTGCAACGTGCAGCCACGGCTTATGACTCTCTCTCTCTCTCTCCCTCACAAACACACGCACACACTTGCATCAGTCCTCGCTTATAAGTTACTTGCGAAAAACAAACCAATCCTCCAAAGAGAAATCATCATTTTAGACAAAAAGTAACATATCCGTGCCTGTTGTCAGCTATTTTTAATGAAGCAGTCTGAAACGCTTTAACCAATCAATCATTTATAAAGCACAGACGTTCACTGTTCTATCTGTGCACATGTGTTATTGCAATATCAATACATCTGGATCTGAGAGGACGCTGGAAAGGCCACACAGAGACTGGATCCGAGTGGATCTGAACCCTGGACCTTCTTGCTGTGAGCCAACAGTGCTATCCACCATGTCACCTTGCTGCCTTAACACCACTTTAAGCTAAGTTTTTAACACATAATGCATATTATGCCTTACATTATGATTTCCCAAGTCAAATAAGTAGATTTTCATGCCTGACCCTAACCGAAGAGTAGCTGGGTGAGAATGTATGGACAGTTACAATATCTAAATAAAAAAATGCATTTGTGATGTGATGATGTCACTGTTGCTGTTTAGGATTGTTAGTTTGCCCCCCCCCCATCATCTTTTGTGCACCAACAGCCTTACCGAATTCTGGTGCCAGTGATCTTCCAATAGTAAAACTGCACTAAAAACTTTCACTTTCCTGTGGATGTAAGAGAAACACTGATGTCTATGATATTGCAATAAATGCATTTAAATGCCATAGCTTCAGCCTCTCTTAGACCTTGCGACACAACCGTTAATTTAGAATCCTCTGTACATCATTTACAAATGATGCAACACAAAGGTAAAACATTTCTAAAGACATTTAATGATTCCTAACATTACATAAGCTGGAATGGGATTCCAGAAGCTAAAGGAAGGAAAAAGTGATCCCATGCAACGTTTAATAAAACATGAACTGTATATGTGTAGAAATTAATAATAGGAATGAATCTATAAACAGGAAATCAATTGTGAGTGCGATTTGTCAGTAAAAGGGCTCTTATGTGCAATCGAAGGACCTATTGATCCCATACCCACTCAATCAAATGAAAGGGCTCTGGCAGGCACATAAAATCTTACTAATTGTGTATCCTATATGGTCTCTTAAAGAGAATAACATGCAGTAGTAGGTCAATAAAGGGGACACAAGGGTCCTGCAAAGCTTGTGCACCTTATTAAGAATAAAATTGGGCCAGTGTTTCTCCTGGAGTGTGGCAAAATGCTGTCCGTTGTGCTCATGTATAGGTACTCAGGGACACAGATTACACAGATCAATACATGATTAACATTCTCAACAGACGCCCCTTTAACGTCTCTTTTGCTTCAGGGAGAAGATGCCGATGTGACGCCCTGCTCCTCTCCTTTCTTCTCTTTGCTCTTCAGTGTCTTTCAAGGTTATAAAAACAATTTAAGATGACAACATTCATATCTCTTTGCTGTGCCGCTGACAGTTTTATCACTCAACTTAGGTTCAGACGAGCACAGTCTCCTCCAGTGACCTCTGGTTTCAGCTTGCAAAATAAAAAAAGAAGAGACAAAAAAAAAACCCCACCCTTGAATCTTCACCTTACTGGTGGTCACGCCAGTTGTTTTCATGAAGCATGATGCTGACAGATTTATTTTTGGAGAACTTCTTTTTAGAGGTTAATGTGTTTGGAGAAATGATAAG
Organism: Rhamphochromis sp. 'chilingali'; assembly: GCF_963969265.1. Taxonomy (NCBI): domain Eukaryota; kingdom Metazoa; phylum Chordata; class Actinopteri; order Cichliformes; family Cichlidae; genus Rhamphochromis; species Rhamphochromis sp. 'chilingali'. The sequence goes on from NC_137944.1 coordinate 5,424,043, forward strand.
AAATCATATGCAGATTTAATGTCAGGTTTAAAATAAGAGGAATACTTCATCATTTACCAGAGATCAGAGGGAGATGGTAAAGCTCAACACTGCAGTCATAGTATTACATTTACTGTCAGTACACAGTTATTATGACCCCCCTGTGTAGAGTCGTTGAGCTGAACATGAACAATACAAACGTCTTTGCAAACTGGAATAAACTTGTAATCTCAGCAGTCTCTGCATGCAGTTATCAAAGAATATGGCTTCACATGTAGTTGTCAATAAACCAAGCATATTGCCTAATTAGTAGGCAAATCTTATCAACTGTTTGTCCTATGTAGGATCTGGTACTTGATTGGAGCTTATCTTTTTTTAAAACAAAGACGTCGCCCCCTACTGTTCATTAGAAAGAATGCAGATTTAAGGTGCTTCTGCAGCTGCCAGTGATTTATATAAAACTGCTGGCTTCACTTTACAGACACAGGCAGCAGGAACAAAGCTTTAATATGATCGATTTGTTGGACAACATGAGAAAAACAGTTGTCCAGTGGGTGTTAAAGAGTGTTTTGATGATCTTAGATAGCTGTGTGGATATACAATCAATTTTAGCTTAGCGAGAATTAGCTTTATCTCACTACTTAGCTTGCTAGATAAGCTATAAAAAAATGTTTGTTGAATCTGGACTGAATCACGTCAACCTCACAGTAAAATAACAAATCATTAAATTATTCCCACATTTGCAATTAGTGTGTAGCACTCAAAGTACGGCTCATTATGCCTACTTTTTGTTCTTGAGGAGTTGTTTTCCGTTGCCTGTTGAGTTTGGAGTGTACCGGGATACATTTGTTGAAGAGGGTGCTCTGTGTTGAACTCAAGTGGAGCTGATGGGGTACAAAAAAGGCTAGAAGTGGCCTTAATCCATCTGAAGCTTGAGGGGAATGAGCCAGTCTGCAGCCGCTTTGAAGTGGCATTATCGCTCACTTTCTCCTCATCTCTTCTCACTGCTAACCCCCAAACTGCCCCTGGGGGAGTTTAATTACAGTGTATGGTAGTGTGTGTGTGTGCGTGTGTGTATGTGTTTAGGACAGAGGAATATTTATGGTTGAGCCATGCAAATGAAGACGAAAAAGGATCTCAAGTGAAATGAGGTGAGAAATTGTGGTGGAAATTGGACGGAAAATAATGACTTGAAAGAAATTCGAACAACACAAAAGTGAAGGCAGACGGTGAGCGAGGAAGATTTAAGTCCAGCAGAGGGAATAATGGTGGGAGAGGTCAGGAAGAGGAAAAAAGCAGAAGGAAAAGTGTCAAGAGTGTGATATGGAGATAATAAAAATGAGTTTCAGCCCATTGCTTTACTCAACTTTCCCTTAATGACAACCTGAACCCATCCGGCTGTTCAACTCAGCATAGAGGCATCTCTACAATGACACACAAACACATGCACATCATCCATGCATGCTGCTATCCTGAAAAAAAAGGGGAAAAGTGCTTGCCTCAGAGCTGCTGACATCATCACATCTCTTCTCATTCTTGAATATTTGGCCCTTCTCTCCTTGGCGATGCAATTCAATTTTAAGGCTCACGAGACTAAAGCAATTCACCTTACTCCTGTCTTCCCTGCAGGTGAGCGAGCAGGCAGCACAGCAGGGACACGGAAACATATTTTGTGTTTGCAAGTGAATTTAGTTGCTCTGAAAGTGTACACTGCCTTTTACACTCTCTCTGGATTGCCAAAAAAACCCATCAATAATAAATTACTGGTAATACAGCTTTTGTTAACTAACTATTCTCCGTAAATGGAAAGTTTGGAAGTTGGTCATATGTAGGACTGATGCAGCCTGCTTTCCATCACGTCACATAAGTAGGTTATTGTTTTGCCCGAGGATGCTACTGACAGTGGGGTGCATGTGTAAATTTTATGCAATCCCAGTAGGGGATAAGTGCACTCCCCAACATGATCTGACCTGAACCAAAGGCAACAAAAATGTGTTCTTCTTTGTAATATTATCCTGTCTTTCTTCTCTCTCCCCAACTGGTCACAGCAGATGACCCCGCCCCTCCCTGAGCCTGGTTCTGCTGGAGGTTTCTTCCTGTTAAAAGGAAGTTTTTCCTTCCCGCTGTCACCAAAGTGCTTGCTCATAGGGGGTCATATGATTTTGAGGTTTTTTTCTTTGTATGTATTATTGTAGGGTCTACCAAGCATTGAGGGGACTGTTGCTGTGATCTGGCGCTATATAAATAAAATTGAATTGAACTGAAATTGAAAAGGTTCATTATTTCAATTTTTTCCTTGTAATATTTCTGAATTCTGTTTTTATGCGGTAAACGTCTACCTGTTATGTATAGAGTGTTTGTATGGTATTTACATGCTGTATGTTATGAAACCGTTTTGAATAAGTCTATGCATGTATTCATCCTCTGCATCCTTTCGTAAAAACTCTCAAATACACATGGGCAAATAATAATTTGATCCCCTGCTGAATTTGTAAATTTGTTCACATACAAAGAAATGAACAGTCTCTAATTTTTATGGCAGTTTAATTTTAATATAGAGAGACAATCATAATAATACTTCAGCCAAAAAAAAGCTAGAAATGGATTTTCTGTGAAATTACCCAGGGAGGCATCTGAGGGAGCTACAGATCGGCTGTGTATCCATGTGGCAGTTGGATCCACTGTTACCAAGAACACCCCTGGTAACACAATACGCTGTGCTCTATCTGATATTCTCGTTTTGGTGTTGTTCCTGGATCAACATTTCATCTGACCAGTCGCATTGTTACGATGTCATAGCTTTGCGACTTAGAGAAGAATACTTGCCGATGTCCACTCAGGAAGAAAATCCAAAAAAGGAGCCGTTAGGGTCAAAATTAGGGTTGGGGTTAAGATATGATCGTGGTTACGGTTAGGGTTAGAGTTCTGGGGTTAGGGTTATGGTTTGGTGTGATGGTGTTTCCAAGATGCTAAACTATGACATCACTACAATGTGATTAGTTCCTTGAAATGTTGAACTTGGATCAACATTACCGCCGTTGATCCAGAAACAACTCCAACACAACAATATCAGATCGTACCTGTGCTATAATGGAATCTTCCGGAACCTGCAAAGCGCATGTACAGGCCAATCTTAGGGTTAGAACATTTAAATGATTCTGAGAAGTGCTGTGGTCAGATGAAACTAAAGTAAAAGTCTTTGGCATCAACTCAACCCCCCTGTATTTTGGAAAATGCTGAGTATGAACCAAAGAAAGCCATTCTCACAGTCTAGCAGAGAGGTGGAAACATTACCTTTGGGCAATACTTTCATTAATACTGTGGTTTTCAGTACTGGGACACGGTCACTCCCACTCTACATTGTAGCCACAGCCACCCTGGGGCACACTGACAGAGGCGAGGTTGCCGGACACTGGTGCCACCGGGCCCTCTGACCACCACCAGTAGGCAACGGTCAATGTGCCCAAGGACACATTGACCGAGACTGTCCGAGCCGGGGCTCGAACCGGCAACCTTCTGATTACAAGGCGAACTCCCAACTCTTGAGCCACAATCTTAGTCTAAGTTATAAATTATATCATAATTTCAGTCAGCCGCTTACACTTCAGTGAATATAGCTTTATCTTGACATTATGAGATGCACCAAATATAATGAGCACATACAATTCTTCAGTTGTTTTGTGGTAAACAACCTGCATTTTAGTTCATTCTTGGACAGGAAACTGTTCCTATGAGGAATTCTGCACCTGCCTCCCGAGAGTGTTACAGCATGTGACCGTAGCACCAACCAGCAGCACAAAGATGGCAACAGCTTATTTTCTTAAGTGGCTCCGATTGAAGTGCTGGCATCAGCTAAAGAGGCTGTCCTCCTTAGAAGGAGAAACCAAGGAAAGCTGGGGAGAGAGCGCGATGAGTTAGAAAGCATATGAGAGCAAGAAAGAGAGAAAGAGAAGTCCACGGTTGCTCCTGACGTAAGCATCTTTTCTTAGCATCCCTTTATGTCTCTCTTCCTGCAAGGACAGATGCCCAGCGCTGAGGGTGGAAGCCCCTGTGTTACCTAACAGGAAGCCGCTGGCTCGGGTGCTGTCACATTTCATGCATGTGTGCGATAGCATGATCACGTTGTGTCGACATGTTAAAGTCACTTTCAACTCGTGCAGGGTTTCCAAACTCAAAGGTTTAACTGTAACTATAATGGAGCTGGACTGAAATGTTGCATGTCTGCCGATCCCTATATTCAAAAAATGCTAAACTTGGCCTTCCAGTTAATCTGAGATTAGGCCCAGTAGACTGATCTAATTAGCCCCTGAACCCTCACATCACACTATAGTTGATTGTTTGGTATTAAACTGTAGAACAGTTAGCTATGTATCCAGGGATATAATACCACTAATGTTGATGTCTATTATTAAATCATCCTTCCTCATTCAGGCTCTAATGGGATATGCTCTGGCAAATGAAATTATTATGGAATTAAACTCATTTTGCTGGGAGAACCCCTCAGGAGCCCCCTCCAACCTGGAATTCCTCTTTAGCAAATATAGCTACTCTCATATCAGCATCTTCAACCCTCTAATCCCCCATCAAAGATTTATTCAAGCCAAATGGCTTTCCCACTAAAGCCCTTACCGACCTGCAAAGCTCTGGATTTCTTTGCATTCTGGGGCAGTATGCATAATAAGTTTTTCCCACTTTAACACAACAGCTAAGTTAATGTTGAGCATAGTGAGGTGGCTGGTTCTAGACTGTATATAAAAGATGGACAAGCCACCATGCTGCTGCTTGTTTCGGGAATCTACAATCTGACTCCAGGTGAGCCATGTGTGGTTTTAATGGAGTCAGAAATGATCATACCTGGATGAGAGGGTAAAGGGCAAAGTTACCAGCTAACACTAACCAGCTTAAATAACAACAGTCGAAGGGATCAGTGTGTACAGTTTATGGATGCAGCTTAAGTAATGGACTAATAAATTACTAGAATTTCACTCTCCTGGGTGGTTTGTACTAGAGATGGCACGATACCACTTTTTTATGTCCGATACCGATATCATAAATTTGGATATGTGCCGATACCAATATGAATCCGATATAGTGTTTTTTAATCAATAAAACTGTTTTTTAATATCTTGCTGAATTTTGTATAAGTTCATACTCAAGTTTAAATAAACAACAACACTAAAGCTATTCTGTTATACCTGTATGTAAAAAAATACACTGCACCCAAAATATTTCATAGTTCAGCAATACTGATCAATCTAATAAATGTAAACCTACTCAATCCTTCCTATTCTGGTATTTTAAAGAGTACTTAGCAGAAATCTTAAGCAACCTAACTAATAGGGTTGCAAACTCCCAGCAAAAAAAAATAAAAAATAGGGAACCACCCCCCAAACCTCCACCTCATGATGCTTAATCGACGTAATCAACTTTAATTTGATGCAGTGTGGAAAAAAAATGCACAGAAAGAAATTATTTTTGAAAAATAATTAAATAGATTCAACATCTTCCTTCAACAGAACTGCAGACTGTACAGATGGTATCTTCCCAAAGGAAAAAGTAATATAGCTTACTAGGGTATATTAGACTTAACAGTTATTATATACAGTAATGGACTTTGGGTGTAAGATTCAGATAATTATTGATTAAAAGCCAGACATTTTAAATGAGAATAAGAAAGAAAAGTATGTCTTTGTGCCCCCTCTTCCCTGTTCATGCCCTATCGGCCCCCCTGGCTAAACTTTGCTAGATCCGCCCCTGGACAGTTACCAGCCGTCAGCTGCATAGAAAAAGATCCTGGTGTAGAAAGTAATATTAAATAAATTCTAACAACAGCTTATCAAGCTTAAACGTGCTGCTGTTGTTCAGCCGCTGGTTTCCTCTTTCTGGCGCGAAGTGGGCAATAAACAAACAAGAGAGACGGAGTCGTGACAGAAAAGCCGATCAGCTGATCATTAAGCAGTTTCATGATTGAAGTAGCAGCAAGAAGAGGCAGTCGCTCCAGGTATTGGTTGTTAAGCTTAACGCAGGAACGCTTTACAAACATTCAGAGATGAACTTACACACTTGCTTTACTTCTCTCTGGGATAACCTTCTCAGAGATGAAATGCTGGTTTGGTAGCAGGCTTCAAATACACACAGCCGCTCTATGATGTAAGCACACTGCTCCGACATGCTACGGTTATGAGCAGAGTGCTTTTTTTATATTTAATGGATCAGATTACATTTTTTTATTTCTCTCCGATCTCCGATCCAGTAATTTACGTCAGTATCGGACCGATACCGATACGTAATATCGGATCGGTCCATCTCTAGTTTGTACCACACAGCAGCCCATTGTATTAGCCAGATAATTGCATTACAAATGCTTTTAAAGTCTCCATGACCACAAATACTGTGGCGCGATCCAGTTAATTAGCTCGAATCAGAGGAAGCCTATTTTGGCACACCTGTCATTCAAAGCATGCCCCTAAGCCTCAACAAAACACAAAACAGGTGAGCTCTGAGGGAAACTGGTGTGTTAACATGTTTGCACTCTGGTACAAAGGTGTCAAAGTATAAGTTTGCTGTATGTAGCTTCCAGATTTAAAAGGCGAAACCAGTTTGTAGTACCTTCATTACTTAATAAGTTCATAGTCTTAATAACTTCACCTGAACTTCAGGTGTTATTTAATGCAAAATGGTGTTCATTGTCTGAGTTGACAAAGCAGGGCATGCTTGTTTTGGTTTATTCTTGGTTTTATTGTCATGTGATTGACAGGGTGTACTGTTTCTCGAACTGATTCCCCTCACTCATTGCTTACGGTTTCAAAACACAGTCTTCAAGGTGAGACTTTAATAAAAAATGGGTGATAACTACATCCTTTATAAACAGTCTGTGGTTGTAACATCTTACACAAATGATGACATAGTTCTTTTGGAAGAATACCCTAAAACCTTTTTAGGGGTTGGTAAAAACGAGGCATTCGTGTTTTCTATAGTGGTCCTCCATGGACTTAGGCCTTATCCTTCAATATAAGAGTGAAATTAGGATAAAATTTCAGGTGCAGCAACCATGTATTAACAAGGAGACTTTTGGGGGAGAACCTATTTGCAACTGATTTCACCTAGCAGCTATCAGCAACCAGTCGTCAACTGGGAGCTGGAGGTTGCCAGGGAGTCTTTAGGTCTGTGTGACTGATGCCGCCAAAGGTTGAACTCATTCGCTTATATAGAAACACTAAAAGTCAGCCAGAGATGAGTTTTCAGTGCACTCACAATTTTACGTATGTAATATTAATTCAGTAAAATAACTCTTTTTGGGGGTAGGGAGGGCTTAGCAAACAGTCGTGTTCACTGACTTTGAAATTGACTACTGTAACACCTTGCAGTCTGACGCTATTTTGCTCTTTCACGCTAACCTTATTGGAGACGGGTGTCCTCTCGCCCCCTTTTTGCACCATCATGTATGTGAAAGTGTGTAAAGAAGAGGAGAGAAGGCGAGGTGAGACGAAGGGGGGGAGAGCCTTTGATGAATAACTGCGGTACTGATGCTGACAGCACACTTCAGTAAGAGACCGTGTGTGTGTGTGTGTGTGTGTGTGTGTGTGTGTGTGTGTGTGTGTGTGTGCGTGTGTGTGTGTGTCTCTGTCTATCAGACGAGAACCAGGGATCCATCAGTACTGGTTCTGCTGTCGTCATATCTGCTTTTAAACCAATTCCAGCATTCATTCCCGACTATTTGAAGAGTTTTTGATGAATGGGAGTTTCCCACCATCCTGACTCTCACTCCTTCGTCTTCCTCCCCACCTTTCTCTCTTAAGACTCGAGCACCAGCACAGGCTGACACTGAGCAATCTTGATTTTCTCATCTGTTCACTACACGGGCCCGTTTTCCAATCTCTAACGCACCACTGATTCCTCCGAGAGACAAACACACATGCCATCGTGCTCTTTCTCCCTCTCTGTCTCTCTTCTGGCTCCAGGCTTGAACATTATTGCCAGTGTCCTCTCATTAGGTGGGTGGAGTGGGGGCACGTTTAGCATCTTTGCCAGATTGAGCTGAGCAAATACAGCTTAAATTGGGGCTTCATATCTAGGAAACATCCATACATCACCATCATCATCACCATCATCATCATCCCCACCATCAGGCTCCTTTCCTTGCCTCTCCACTCTGTTCCTCCCTCTCCACACAGTTTAATGATCCTACTATTCACCGAGCGTTTCCTTCATTAGCATTTCAGTAATGTCGCAGCCGCTGGGAACAGCGTATTGATGTGAGAGCCTTTTTCAGTCCATCATATTAAGGTGCAAGGAGAAATCATACGATCTGTATGATTTCTCCTTGCTCAGGAGTACAAATCATTACCATTGCATCTTCATCTGCAGGGGTTGCGTATTATTGCCGGCAGCTCGACAATTACTGACATAACTCTGAAGTTTACTTTTCAAAACAAAGCGTTTGAGTTTTTAGGTTTCAGCTGAACACACTGTGGGGCTGACCATTAGGTCAAATGATGGAAATGGACAAAAGGTGCAAGCCACCAGTAACTCAACTGTGAATATGCCCAGTTGGATGTGTTGTGCTCAGTCAGCTAAAATTAACAATTAAAACAACTGGTTTGGCTCAACGACTGCATTAGTTTTTTGGGGGTTTTCGCCCTTGTATCATTGCCAACAAAGCAAAGCAGCATCAGGGAGAATTCATTTCTTTTGTTAGCTATTGTAAACTTAATAGAATCACAGATGTAAGCACAGAAGCACATTTTCAACAGTACTGCACGATGAACAGAAAACACAAAGTGCAATCTCAGTGTAGTAAAATAGAACGGGTAGAATAGAAAGGGTGTTTAATAAAAAATTTAGTCTTTGGGGAAACTTTTGCTTGACAGAGCAATTTGCAGTTTAATGTCACCATCACTCACCATCTCCAATTCAAATCACTGAAACGTATCTGCCGGCTGCATTTTGTGGGGTTGGTGCCTTTTGGTGCATTTTAATGGAATGATTTGCCAAATTATGTGGCTACCTGTGAGGTACTGCTCAAGTTTTCACATCAGCATCATTTTGTGAGTGAAATCAGGCACATAGTACTAATTTCTTGGCCTGTGTCATGTACCCATATAGTTTTAACTTAGAAATTCACCCTCTTGCACAAGTATGTGGTGTGTGGCTATGGCAGTGGGAAAAAAGTGAACTTTGAGGTTTACCAATAGTCTAATTTTAACCTGTAATAAAATCCAAAGGGAGGAGAGAGAGGAGGTGGGTCACTCTGTCTATGTCCAAATATGTAGCTCTGCATTTGTGTGTGTGTGTGTGTGTGTGTGTGTGTGTGTTCGCTTACATACATTGTCTGTTTTTTGTGTGTGTTTTTTATAGAAGAATGAACACATTCCTGTGTCTGCATTGACTGAATTCCCATAATCCTTTTCTCTGCACAGCCTGGGAGCCACACAAATGTGTGATTCTAAATCCAGCTTTACCAACTCAAGACCATTCGTATAACATAAAGATTAAGGATGACATCAAAGTACTTCTGGGTCCCCTTTGTCACTAAGCTGTCTTATCCAGAGTATTTAACTGCGCTTTATGCAGCTTTTAAGTGTCAGAAAGAAATGTGCTGATGCCTGAGCCACATTGTTAGACAATAGATTCAAGGGGGCGGTTAACTTAGTGAACTACAGAACTATTTTAATGAAAGTTAACAATAGTTTTGTTTTTTTAAGATAATTTTTTATTATTCTATATTTACTGCTGTGGCAAATTTAGCAGTAACTCATTATGCTGACATTCTTCCTATTGTAACCTGATCACTGCAGTTCTAATGTGCATTTTAAAATATGGAAACAGGACCCAGAAAATCCTCTAAAGTTGGGTTTTGTTGGTGCTTAAGGGTGAAAAACAGAAGGAAACAACATGTAAAGAAGTTCCAGCAATTCCATGCAATCATCATAAACCGTATTTAATCTAAAGGACTATTAAAGCGGTGTCCTGAGCATCAGACACAGGCCATCACACTGATTCAGATTAAAACTGGATAAAAAAAAAACAAACAAAACCCCACAATAAATTCTTGCTAATGTCCTCATGTGTTGTCAGATAAATGGTAAATGGCCTGTATTTATATAGCGCTTTACTAGTCCCTAAGGACCCCAAAGCGCTTTACATATCCAGTCATCCACCCATTCACACACACATTCACACATATAGATAATAAAGATAAGAAAGCAAGATAAGTTGCCTTCTTATCTTTTTTTTTCTTTTTATCTACACGTGTGTTACACTGCGTTTATATTTAAGTGTATATGTATGCTATGACTCTATATATCTGTGGGGTTTTTTTTTTTTTAACACTGAGGTGATCCTGAGGAGGAGATAACACAGAAAAAATGTGAGGATGTTACTCATGACAGCGCAGGACAGCGAAAAAGATGACACGTGGGCAGCGTAAGTGCGTGGCTGAGCAGAAATGAACGTGTGTGCATTAGCTCAACCTAAACCCACGGCAGCTCCGCGTGACACCACCTGGAGGCACTGCCACCACCCTCAAGGCACCTTGCCAAAAAACGCATCGAGTATTAACAGAAGATCAAAACAGAGGACCAGTAGTGCAGCCTCAGTCCACGCAGTGCTGCACTGTACACTGATGAAGCGCGTCCAGATGTAGAGGTCAGCGGCGGTTGCGTAATAATCCCCTTCTTTCTACTCCCGTATTTGGCAGCAAGACATCAAAAAGGTAGCAGCTCTGGGACTCCAGCTGGAGTCATTACTAATTCACAACAGTGGCTCTGTGAGAAGTGGGAGGATTGGATAACTGCATGCTGTCACAAGTCATCTGGAACACATGCAGACACACATCTTTTCTTCCCAGAAGCTTTTCATGTATTTTTGAATATGGAAGAGAATTACTCGCTGTTTTCCATCACGTAAAAATTGTACTTCTGAAATGTAACCAGCAGGGGGCGAGCTCAAAAAGCGCACCAACTGGCTGCAAACAGCAAAAGAAAGCAGGGTATTAAAAGGTTCACAGGTGCTGTGTTACATTAAGAACGATGTGTGCCTTACACAGGTGTAGTCAGCTCATTACATTTAGAATAACACGTAAAAATATACTAGTATGATTTTTTTTAGTATGATTTTTGTGGTGGAAAGATACTAGTCAACAGTATTATTTAGTATTGTGACAGTGTTACTTTATTTTATTACTATACTTAAATCCTAAGTAAAAAGTAACGATATATACATAATATATATACCCTGTCTGCTCCTTTATTTTAGAGACTTAAAAATCTTCATGTTTATTACACCAGTATTTATCAAATATATGTTTTTTATTTATAAGATATTCTAGTTGAGGATATACTCTCGAGGCTATTGATGATGTATTTCAATGTTAACTCAAAGGTACATTTTTGCTTAACTCATCAGGCCTCACATCTTAATTTTCCTAAATTTAGTGCTTGTAAAGGTTAATGTTTTATCCCAAAAAGTTGATTCTGTTCATTTTGTAGCGTTTCACAAGTGACTTCTTCAGTCTCAGGTTTCAGCAGGTTTCCACAACTTTATAAACAGAGCATTTGTTAATTTTCCATAAGATTTAGAGATTGGAAATTATGACATGTTGTTTTTTCCTATTGTTTGAAATATTAGGAAAAATACAGTAGCTTCAAAAATAGGGCCCAGGGGCCAGAATCGGTCTAGCACAGACTCCAATCAGGCCCCACTAGAAAACATGAAGGAAGGCATACATTTTCATAAATTTTACAGCTTTATCTTTACTGGTAAAAACCTCCCACATGGT
>NC_137944.1:5436000-5488872 GCF_963969265.1 Rhamphochromis sp. 'chilingali'
TATTCATGCTACACCCAAATAATAAAATAATGAATATGAAAAAAATTGTTTTCCCCCCCTTTTTCTGTTTTGTGTTTGTTTGTTTGTTTGTTTGTTTGTTTGTTTGTTTGTTTTTTACAATGGATACACAGGATACACTGTGTGTACAGACTTTTGTGTATGTTTAAATTTCTCAAAACAATAAACTGGAAATGAAAGATTAATATGAGACACAATTAAATCTCTTTTAATGTGTTACTTTATTTTCTGTCCATCCTGGGTAAAATTATTAAGGATCCAAGAAGGGCAACCCAGAGGAGCCCTGTTCATTTTATTAGTAACCAACACTTTGTGAAGGCAACTGAATCAGTCATGTAAAACCTCCAGTCTCTCTAAACATGCACAAAGCCCGTCTCAGTCTGGTTGCGCTGATAGTTTTTACTATTAAAGAAAGACATTAATATCTACAGAAATTTATTAAGAGTACTGAGTGATGCTTAGTGGGGTAAAAGCAAAAGAAGCACGTGGATTTCAATATCAATACACAACAACAATACAATATCAGTGGATCTTCATTTATAGAGAGCGTGATAAACATTGGCAGAAATATTGATGGACAGAGTTTGGATAGAAAGCTGGAGACATGCACAGCAGCCCTAAACATGTAGAAATTGTCCATCTATACATCAAACTTGGAATTAAACTGAAAAACACATTCAGGTTTAAAACACATGCAAGCACAAGTGTTACTTACATGCAGATGTGCACCTGATATAAGTACCGTAATTGTCGGGCTTATAAGCCGCTACTTTTTGCACAAGCTTTGAACCCTGCGGCTTTTAGTCAGGTGCGGCTTTTCTATGGATTGTCCATGATTTTTGTCATATCGTAAGACGATTTGTTTTATTTGTTCCGCTATTGTACGGCACTACGTTGCCTGGCGGAAGGGCATGTGATCGGACACACATCGGGGTTCAAGAGTAGTATGTTGGTCACATGTCCATCCGCCAGGCAACATAGTGCCGTACAAGTAGCGCAAAAAACAAACTTCAAAGTAGCGCTACACGTTCAGCGGGAGTCGTGGATGACAAGCGGCCATAAACTTGCGAAAAGCAAGTTATGCTCAACTCCACCGGTGGATTCTGACAGCGTGGAAAAGTGTGAAAACATCCATGATCACCAACGGATTTCAAAGGGCTGGACTGCTGCATGATGGAGAGGAGGACACCGCCACGGCCCTTCTGAGGGTGTTCGACTCTGACACTGACAACGAGGATTTCTTTGGTTTTGAAAGTGACAACGAAGGAAAGGAGCTGAGAGTGGATGACGAAGCCATCCTGAACCTGTTCATATCCGACACTGGGGAAGATGGTGGGAATGACTGACTTTTCTTCTTGTTAAAGCCGTGTCACTGCACCTGAGCCTAAAAGGTAGTCCGAATCTATTTTTCTGGTGTGCTGTAGGTTATTGTTATGTACTACATTTGTTACTCATTTATGAAGCACAGTACATGTTTCGTACTTGTAATTACCGCTACTTGTACATATACCTAAAAAGTTATGCAAATATGTACCCATAACTTGTTTTTCAAAATATTAATAAAAGTGATGTCTCCAAACAGCCATCTCTTTCCTGACAATTCCCTTTGTGCATATTCTCTTACATATGATAAGTCAACATTGAAACACCTGCGGCTTTTGGTCAGGTGCGGCTAATGTATGTACAAAACAGGATTTTCCCCTGATTTTAGCTTGTGCGGCTAATATACAGGTGCGCTTTGTAGTCCGGGAAATACGGTACAAATTAGTGCTTTTAGAAAATGTAAGTCATGATAGATACAAATGTTGGTATTTTTGCCTTCGGTCAGCATGGATTAGATTTTAAAGAGATTCTAGGATCTTTTTTCCCTCCAATGAATAACTCAGATATTCCCTGAAAAGCTTAAAAAGCCAATCTTACAGGTATTTTTTAACAATAAAATAAACAGTGTTCGTACTGAAACACCCTGCTCTCTACTTATCATTCAGACGGTCTTTTCTTCATCGAGCAGCCTGGCGAGTGAAAGGTGACACAGGAGCAGATTGCATGCCACGTTTGCTCCATCAAAGGGGCTTCACAGTTTGACTGTTACCGAATGATGACGCAGTGGCTTTTGAAGTGTCGGTGCTGAACGGGGTGACAGCTCTGAATGGTGCTCATCACGTGTGATTGTTGTGCAAAGTGTGGTGAAATGAGGCTTAATTGCAGCACAGTTAATGTTTCGTATTGAAGCACCTAAATATGCTTTACAGGAATCACTCTGTGCACTTAAAGAGCTGCATTTTGTCTTTCTGAGAATTTGAGAAAGTCGGAGATGTTCTGAGAGACCAAATCAGCGCTCGTTTAAAATGTTCAGGAAATGTGACTCACTGGGTGCCTTTGACAGGTGGAAAGTATTTTTTTCCCCCATTCCACTAATTTCATACTTGCTCGGTTTGTAAATGGTTTTTTTTTTTGATGCATTTCACATTTGTATTAGCCTAAAGTCAAAATATGAGTAAGGATGCAAATGGCAACAACCCACTGCTTACTGCTGAGGGATGCAGTCAGCCGCACTAGAGCTGGTGTGATTTGGCAGCCAAACACTCCCACTATTTTCTCTGGCTGATGCTCGGGGCTGCCAACTGACTTCTGGCAAAGTTACTTTGCAATTTGCACCTTATCAACTCAACACACTAATGAGTGTGTGTGTTGAGCCAATATTCAATTAAAGTCATAATCAGCCACAACAGAAATGACTGAGAGATGACAACAGAATCTCAGAATGACAATTAAACGCCGTCATTAAACATACATTATGGAACACAAATGAAACGGCGAGAGGCGGGCTGGAGTGCAGTTTATATGTAATGGTGATTGAGCTGGTGTCAACTGGAATCCATTACTGGTCCCATTAAAGGGCGTCGATTGAAATACTTATGGGAAAAGGGAGCAAGCAGATCAGTTGCTTGACACCTGGAGTCCCAGGCTTCTACCGTTCTACCTTTAAAAGCCGGAGAGCAGTCAAATGCTGGAAGTGGAAGATATGTATATTAGGTTGTTACCTAGGAATTCTGGAGGGAGGGGAGTGGGGGTGTGTGATTGAGGGGGTGGGGGAGCTGCTAAAAGCTGTGAACTTCCCTTTTGTGTTTCATCTTGATGCATTCTCAATCATCCAGGGAAATAAATCTCCAAAAGTCACCAACTTGGAGTGTTTCAGTTTGCCATCTTAGGGAGAAATCAACACACATGGGTGTATTTCCTTTGTTGCTGAGATTTATTGATAAAAACAGTACAAAAGACCAACCATTTGTACACATATTTACAAATAATAATAAAAAGCGAGTGAGTACATTACAACATTTTCAGCAATCACTCACAATCCTGGCATCCATCACATCCACGCCACACTTTGTTTTGTTGTAAAGGGTGACAGTGTTTGGCTTCCTTTTGGTAGTGTTATCAGTCTGAACCACGCTGTGCATGCTGCTTGACCTTCCCATTGCTCACAATTTGAATTTGTTCACACTGCAGATGAGGAGACTGCTTCTCCACCGAAAAAGAGAGCTTGTTTGGGGACTGAGACAGCGAAAGATGGCACAGTGTGGCGTGAAGAACAGGTGGGGACCTGTCTCCCTTTCACCCCAATAGAAGCGTACGCTGCAGATGGAGAGCCAACGGCTAAGGCCAGGAGAAGTATCTCGAGTCGCCTTCAGAGCTTCCTGTGTTTCATCACTCTTGACATGCTTCATAGCATTCAAGAATGGACTATTCAACATGCACAGCAAACGGAGCATGTTCATTGGTTCATGGACCTCCCTGAACTAATGGCATTTATTGCAATTGTCATCAGGATTGTGAGTGATTGCTGAAAATGTTGTAATGTACTCACTCGCTTTTTATTATTATTTGTAAATATGTGTACAAATGGTTGGTTTTTTGTACTGTTTTTATCAATAAATCTCAGCAACAAAGGACATACACCCATGTGTGTTGATTTCTCCCTAAGATGGCAAACTGTAACACTCCAAGTTGGTGACTTTTGGAGATTTATTTCCCTGGATGATTGAGAATGCATCAAGATGAAACACAAAAGGGAAGTTCACAGCTTTTAGCTCACACACCCCCACTCCCCTCCCTCCAGAATTCCTAGGTAACAACCTAATATACATATGAATGACTAGCCAATTTAGCTTCCACTTCCAGCATTTGACTGCTCTCCGGCTTTTAAAGGTAGAAACGCAAAATGATGGCTCCGCGGGGGTTTAAGTGTTGAACAGCCTGAATTTGTGCAGGGAGGGGGGTGGGGGGTAGGTTGGGGTAGGGGTGGGGGTAGTGATATAAACCAGGTTAGTTTTGTTTTCACAATCAGGCGTTATGGTGCTTGTGTCACTGGGGAAAAAGTTATATTATATGCACTCATAAACACTTTCTGTTTTAATGAACAGCAAGGCCTAATTTATCATACAGTCATTGCTACAGTAAACAAAGACACACAGCCTATTTTTATACCAGTGAGGATGCTGCATAGCTTACAAGGACATAACATTAATAACTTCAATAACAACCACAGTCTTGGCCTTTTTTTAGTCCCCAGGTAACTTCAGAAAAGAGATAAAGTGACTTTTGTGGGTATGATGAAACCGAATGGTAATAAGTATGTTGCTTTGTTTGCTTTGTGATAGCAATTTGTCTTCACACAGGTGCACAGGTGTGTTCTGGGGCTATGGCACTTAATAAAAAAAACAAACCATAAAACAGCATCTTGTAACCTAATGCTGATTTTATTCAGGGCAGATTTCTCTGAAATTTAAAAATAATAAGGAAACTTCAGATACGTGAATAAAAACTATTATGCCTCCCTCAAAACAGCACCCACTAATTTAAGTTGTAGATATTGAAAAATTCTTATGAAATCAACTGCTGGCACCTGAACTTTATATATTACATATCACACTATGATGAGAACCCCAAACAACCGAGACTTTAATTGACCCAGTTTGGTTTTGTGAGTTAAGCTATAATCTTTACTATCATAACTGTAGTGTACTGTATGTAACACATGCACCAGAGCAAACCTCTGCCTGCTCCACTCCTGCTAAACAGGTGAAAATAGATTTAAGAGCGACAGGACTGCTGCTGAATCTTTGATTTTATTTATTTTCTGCTGTGTTTTACTTGACTCTATTTGAAAGAGTGAGTGTAAATACAAACATTTTTTTTGCCTGTCCCATTTGGTTCTCAAATGGATCATGACGGCCTTGCCGTATTGGTGCATTTGATCGACCTTTGCTGTTATTATTTATTTTATTTTATTTTCAGTTGTTACAGATGGGACAGACATGACTGAGGGATAAGAAAGGGAGAAAGAAAGAAGAAAAAAAATTTCCTGGATCACCTGTTGAGAGAAAAAGAAGAGAAAACAAGCAAAACAAAACAGAGCAACATACTAAACACAACACCATCACGTTAATCTAGGACCGACAGCGCACAATGTGCTTTGAAGTAGCAGTCAAGAAAGGTGTCGTTTATGTCTATGAACAGTGAACACCCGTGTGCACACCCATGTGGATCAGTGCGCTTGTATTCAAAAGGTTTCCCCATGTAATGGTCTGCTATAGGGTGTAGAGAGCCATAGCCCTGTCCCCCAGGGCATGAAGCAGGCATGGAGGCTGGATGTCTGGATGTCTGGAGCAGGCTCCAGAGATCCAGAGGCCCCAGAGTGTGAGAGCCCAAGGAGGACCACCAGAGGGGCATCCGTGCCACCCTCCTGGGAAGAGCTGAGGAGAGCCCCAGATGAGGGGTCACCCAGTAGCCACGGAGCAGAAACTAGAGGGGGCTGCACTGGCATGCCCGCCGGCTCTGCCGGCAGCCAGCTGTGCCAGAGTGAACCAAGCCGCAGGCCCAGAGGCCGGAGGGCCCCCTACTCCAGAGCCCTGACCGAGCAACAGGCGCCGGCCCTGCCAAGTAGCCACCAGGAGTGAGCTGGTACATACCTGAGTGCCCAGCCCCGGACACCAAGAACCACCAACGCACTGACCCCTGAGGGCATCAGTCACCGGCAGGGAGTGTGGTGAGGGGAGATAGGCCTCCATACTTTGGAGGGCCTGGGAGTTCACAGAGAGGTGGAGTGTAAGACCTGACCTGATCACATAGACACAGACAAACAGGCACACACAGACACAAACATGCATTCCCACCCTCATGCACACATATACAAATACTCAGCACTCACCCAACGTAAGGATAGACATAAATGGACATGTACACACAATCACCCTCCCCAAACATACTCTATACCCCGGGTCCAGGTACCCTCGCCCCCAGAGGGGGAAACGGCACCTAGACCCAGGAAATGTTACCCTTTCCCCCGGGGTGGAGGCAAGCAGACCGCCCCGGGCTCCGCAGCAGCAGGGAGGCCCCGCATCCCAGATCCCAATCGAACGGCCAACGCTTCCTCCCAGCCCCCCCGCCCCGATGGCCAGCAGAGAACGGGGGTGTGTGAAGACCCCAAACCTCCCTCCTCTCGCTCATGTGTAGTGTTGCTGCGTGTTGTTCTAAGGTGCATTTAAAAAATGGGAGAGCATGGTGCTGCTGCCAGAGAGCAGCAGGTGTTAGCACGGCCCCTCCCGAGGGTTCCTCAATGTCTACATGGATTTAAAATTGAGAGGTGGGCACTGGCGCCAGAGGAGGGGTTGAATACACAGACTGTCCACTGGACGCCGTTGACGTGCCCACCCTCAAGGCTCTATATGTATGTGTTATGAGAGTGTGAGTAATGTGGATGTCTAAGTTGTGGAATAAAATTGAGGCACAGGTGGCCAGAAGGAGACAGAGGGGAGGGAAATGCCTCCCCTGCACCCTGGTGACACACCCGCACCCCAAGGCTCTACTTGTGTGGGTGGGTGTGTCGGAGCGGGAAGAGGGAGGAAGCTGGGGATGGGGAGGAAAAGAAGGGCCAGCTCCCCCGCTGACCCCAGTAGGCACCCCTGTCCTTCGGCACCCACCAAGGCAAGGGAGCCCAGGCCCATCCAGACAGGGGCCTATGGCAGCAGCACCGCCAAGCCCCACTGGACCTGGGCAGCCCACCCGACCCCACCGCAGAGGAAACTGTACCCACCCCAACAGCTTTTTGTTAAATATTGATAATTTAATAATTAGGAATCTACCCTCTGGATCTATAACTGTATCGAGTAAAATTGTTACTCCCCTTTGTCTAGAATTATAACAGGCTGCAAATACATTAGGAAACTCAGGTGTTTTAAGTTTGTTTAAACCCTGTGACAGGCCTGTGAGTTTCTTGTAATAAAACAACATCTGCCTGTTGTATTTTAAGCTGGTTAAATATCTTTAACCTCTTTTCTCTGGTGCCAGTTCCATTTACATTCCATGTAACAAACCTTAGTGTGCCCATAATTGTGTGTCTATGTCTAATGATGTACGCTGGGTGTTTCGTTTAGACGGGTGAAGAGAATGTGGAAACATCACTTGTTTGTAAAGAGAAAACAAATGTGTGGTGAGAGGCTCCATCAGTCTGACTATTCACTAATATGAACAAGCGTGGCTTGCGTGTGTGTCCTATAAGTCTGTGTGCACTGTGAGGCTGTTGTAAATGTGCTGCCGTTGAGCGCATGTGTTTGCTTGATTGTGGTGTGTGAATATGCAGAAATAGAGGGTGTTGTTTGTAGGTGAGTGGGGAAGTAGGTGATCACCGCAGTGAAAGAAAAGAAAGAAAGAAACCACGAGAACGGTGAGCGACAACAAAAAAAGAAAAAAAGAAAAAAATGGAAACTTTCCAATTAAAGCAATGAAGGAGGGTGACGGTGTTATATCGGCTATGACATCATACTGATATTACTAGGTTAAACACATGTTAAAGTAGAGTGTGAGTGAATAAGAAAAGAGTGTAGCGGGTTCTTATCTGGAGTGCAGTCAATATAACCACGGTGTGGTGCCGGGGTCGCGGTAGAGCTGTCCATCCACGTAGAGCCGGTCCATGGCAATGACAGCCCGGGAGCCTCTCTGGATGAAGCTACGTTGAACTGGGAACAGGACCATGCGTGAATCCAGGATCTCTTTGGGGAACTGGTCGTTCACGCTGAAGTCTGTTCCTTTCAGCTCCTCTGTTCCTTTCAGCTCCCTCTTCACCTGTTCCTTCTGTTTGAATTGGCCGAATTTGGCCACAATTGGATGTGGTCTCCCGGTCGGCGACCTCACGGCCCCCAAGCGATGCACTCTTTCAAAGGCGATGTTCTTTACGGTGTCCTCCGGCAGCTTCAGGTGGATTTTAATGAAGCTTTTCACCGTTGCCTCAGCGTCCTCTCTGGCAGATTCTGGAATACCAGAAAACACAAGGTTGTCTCGCATGCTATGGGCTTGTAGTTCGATAACGGACTCTTTTATTTTTTTATTTTCTATGTTTAGCTAGGTCATATTATCGGTGACAGATTTGACCGACTCCCGTAGCGTGGCATTTTCAGAGGCAAGCGTTTCCACCTGCTGCTGGCTGAACTCCAGGGATTCACTCAGAGATTTAAATTCTAGGTGTAAAATCACCAGGGACAGCTTCGCATCGAAACTGGACTATCGCTTGTTGATTGACTCCAGGATGTCTGCAATGTCTTTGCCGGCAGGCGATGTTGTGCCGGGGGAGTCTGCCGGGCGACATCTCTTTGATGACGGTGTCTCAATTTTGGCCGGGGAAGATGCACTCTGAGCCTTCTTCATTACTAAATCTTGAAGCACCGGTTGATGTAATCTTGGAGAGCGTCTGAACTCTCCCTGTTGTCCTCCAGGGTGTTAGAGATGATAGGACAGATGTTGTTAGTTATATGACAATTGATTAGTATATTTGGTATACTTGAAGCTTAAAGAAACTCTAGACGTCTGACGTCACCATGGGTCCTTACCTTGTCCCGTCACTTACCTCTCTCCTCTCCCTCGTTTTTTTGCCATACCTTTGCCATTTTTTTAATATGCTGGGATATGTAGAAAATAGGTTTAAATGTTAAACCAATTTCTTCCAGTCAGAGAATGTTTAATTTGTTAATTTGTTTGTTAAAAGATTCAAACTAATAAAACAAGATTTAAAAAGAGACTTTTTAATTTGATTACATTTTATATGATGGATTTGCAAGTGCCGAACTCCAGGCCTTGAGGGCCGCTGTCCTGCAGGTTTTAGATGTGTTCTTGATTCAACACAGCTGATTTAAATGGCTAAATGACCTCCTCGACATGTCTTGAAGTTCTCCAGAGGCCTGGTAATGAACTAATCATGTGATTCAGGTGTGTTGACCCAGGGTGAGATCTAAAATCTGCAGGCACTCGGGGCCTGGAGTTCGACACCCCTGCAGAAAAAGTAGAATTGGGCTGAAAGATCTATTACTTTATTACCTGTTAAGGTTGTATGTCATGTTTTTAAAAGTAACTCAGTATTTTTGAAAACAATCAGTAAAGTAATGGGATTACTTTTTTAAGAGTAGTCAGTAATTAGTTACTGATTACTTTTTCAAGTAACTTCACCAACACTGGTCAGGAGTGGTGGTCCCATCCTGCGGTAGTAGCTAGCTAGTTAAACAGCACCTAAAAAATGTTTAGCTATCCCACCTTGTTTATTAGTTGTTGTTGTTCCTTTTTAAAAAAATCAACAACCTTGTTTAAAAAGCTTCATCCGTGTACTGTAAGGCTGAATCTTGGCCATTCTTTCACGATTTCCATGACACTCATGTCTAATGCAATTTAACGCAGAGCCAGCCTGACGATTCTGGGCATTCAATGCTGGTTTTTGGCCTCATCCCTTGCGCACAGAGATTTCTTTTGATTCTTGGAATCTTGATGTTTTTATGCCAACGTAGATGATAAGAGCTTTGAGGAATGATGGCTGTGTGAAATGTTCTGGCTACTCTCTCTTTCACACACACATGCTCAGGTTTTATTGTATCGTTTTCTTTGTTTCCACTTTCCAGTCACTTTACTGGTTATTTTGTTCGTCTCACCAATCACTTGGAAAGCATCAAACAAACACACACACACACACACAAACCTACACAGTTAGCACCTATAGCAGACGAAGAGCGGGAGACAAACTGTGATTTAGTAGCAGTGTAAACTAGGAAACCGAGGCCCGCGGCTCTGCTTTATCAGCAGTGCTCCATCTTGCCATGGGAGACACGAGAACTCATTTAGGGTGTTGCCAGAGATGGTCTCGCACCAGCCGATAGCACGGTTGAATTACTATCCCACCTCCACTCTTTTATTTTTCTCAGTTTGTCTGCCTGTGTGTATGTGTTGTGTGCCTGAAGGTATGGCAGCAGGTGGAGCGACTGCCATTTGGAATAGTCTGCGACTACTGACACTCGAAATTATGCAAACTCATTTGTGTATCATCATAACACAGACACACACAGATAAGAGGCTAATAATGAGAACAATAAGCTAGATCTCATCCTCCAGAGTTTTAAAAGAAGAAATTATTATTACCAGGAATCATTTCTGACAATGGGTGATTTTTGCTGTGTGTTTGTGTGATGCTTCATATTGTGCTCCAGATGGCTCTAGGGTCACCATGGAGACTGGTGACATATCACCGGGATGTAGTGGGCGGTTTTGGCTTCCTGGTGTGTTCAGGGAGGTTGGAGGAGGGTGTGTTGGTGTCTGTTGCTAAATCACTTCCCAATTTATAGTCATCTCACAAACGGTAACGTGCTATTAATCTGGAGTTTTTCATATATATATTGTATATAACATAAACTCTATATTTCCTGACAAAAGTAGTTCTGTGTTTTATGTGTGTAATCCTTAGCAGATCTGGGTACTTAGCATGTGTAAAGCTACTTAGAGAAGGCTGATTAAGAGAAAACCCAATTGGAGAGACATCTCAGCTTTCTAAATGGTTTGACTGGCAGGTGATCTCTGACTGCTGCAACAGCAGAAATCTCTCTGCAAAAATAAAAACGAAAATTCATGCTGATCTGGAGCTCTGTAATACAAAAATGGTCATCTGACTGAAACAACCTGAGTTTTGTAGCCACACAGGCAGCAGAAACGTGTGGGAAAATTAGAGCCAAAGATTGTGGCAATAAATCTTGTTTAAACTGGATCAGCTCACTTCTGCTGTGATTGGTTTTGCTGTCAGACAACTAATGATGCTCTGGGAATTTGAAAAGGTCACTTGGCAGCTAAATGGGTCAGCGGTGGAGTTGGCTAGGTTGCTTGTTAAATGTTTAACGTTGTTTAACGGAATTCCGAGTAGCTTTGAAATGTGATTTCTTTTTTGATTGAGATGTTCCAGCAGGTCCCTGTGCACGCCTATAAGATAAAAGCTGATTAAAAATATTGTTTAAAAAACTGTTTGGGGCGTTTGTTTGAACTGAAGTCGGCTCATGTTTGGAACCAGACCATGGCCACTATGTTTTTTGACTTGTCGCATGATGCTCATGCAATCAAGAAAAACTAGCATTCCAGTAAAAGTGTGAAAAGCAGACATGACTGTAGCACAACACTTCTAGAGATTTGTCATCTCTATGTTCCCGGTAGCAATCTACCGACATACTCTAAATGAAGACAGAGGAGATCAAAGGACAACTTCTGTTTAGCAACATGATACATTATGTGTACATCATGAGTGGTTGGTATTAAGGAAAGTGTATGTAAGGTAAAGGTGAAGGTCCTGTTGCAAAACTCTGGGGACTATCTTTCTGTATGTAGTTGTCTTGAGTGTAGCTCATAATGTCACGGCAAAAACGCTAGACCACAGAATGGACCAAAACGCAGATTCAAGAAGGAGGCTCAGGATATGTGCAACTTGAGTTTTATGTACAGTGATCGGGCAAGATATAAACAGTGATATATACAGGGTGTGAATCAATACAAACAGTGAGCAAATGGTCACACTAGTGAACAGGCGACGGCTTTATACAGGAGCGTGGGCAAAACAATGACAGTAGCAAGTTCCAGTGAACATGACCTGTGAGTAATACTAGGGCTAAGAATCAAAACGCTATAAACACAAACATGAGCAAATGGTCAAAGTCATGGAAACGCTAACTGTGAGGATGAGAGGCAAACACTGACTAAAGCTGTGTCCCAATTCCTAGGCCGCTGTCTTCAAGGACCCGGCCTTCGTGGTCTACGTGGGCCGGGTCCTTCGAAGACTGAGAAGGCCGGAAGTGTGAGGCTGTGAAATGGGACAATCTAGCCTTCAGATTTGTGTCACCAGCTGTCGGTGGAGTTTAATAAACTCAGCCGTCTGCTATCAATTTGAAGTTTACACAGATACATTCTCGCCTGAAAATATCTTTAAAGTTTATTTTGTGACCTAGAAAGAGTAATATTAAATCTAAGTAGCTGCCGCCATTCTTGGAAACGGGAATTGGCTGAACCAAGCTATGAATTCTGGGATAGGTTGGGCCACGAAGGATACACCCGACCCATCCTTCAAATGAAGGACGCATTGGTCATGAAGCAGGCTTCTTATTGGGACTGCCTTCGTCGCCTGGCTGTGATGTAATCGGCCTTCAAATGCGGCTTCTGAAGGATGTGTCCAAGGAATTTGGATACAGCTTAAAGCTGCATGAGTTACATGGACAGGGACGGAAGCATGACAAGGGAGGTCCAGAGCTAGAGTGGGGCACGTGGACGAGTGAGCTGAAGGTCAGAGGCACTGTAACACAGGGAGAGGACAATCAGAGCGGAGCCAAGGGAACTCAAGGTAACTGATTCGTGTGTGAGAGGGGGAGGCAGGGTTTCAGGAGTCCGATTGAGTGTGGAGAATGATCTGATCCGAGAGATCCCAGAAGTGAGTCAGAGGAGCAGGCAAGGGAGCGTTGGAGTGGAGTCCGTACTGTAGTTGTGGCTGCGACGGTGGTAACCACTATTAATAAAGATAATTCAACTTTATTTTCTATTTTACCTTTAATAAAGTACCACACACAAAATATGTATTTGCTTCAAGATTTATTTTCAGCCTTTATTAGATAGCATGGTACAGAGGAGAGATGATGGAGTAGTGAGAAACGAGAAATGGTCTGAAGCAGACTCAAACCCAGACCTCTACAGTTATCAGCATCTGATTTCCCCACTGAACCAGGTGAGCTATAGCAGACAGATACACTTTAAGAAATGTATTATCAATATAAACAGATTATTTCTTGATCATAAAAAGATTGCATTTTGAAACAGAGAAAGATTGATAAACATCAAGCGTCACAGAGGACCTGTGGACAAAAATCACAAAAGAACTAATCAAGAAAACACTTAAATATTAAATAAATATGTCTATATATTTCAAAGTACATTAAAACTCCATGAAGATGCAAGGAAAAGGATTTAATTTTTTTTAAACTGCAAACATGAAGGTAAAATGTTAAAGAAATGATATGAATTCTAGTAAGCAAATTAACATGTGAACACTAACACAAACTACTGTTGGATGTTAGTGTATACAGTACAAATACATTAAAACAAAATGCACGTTTAATGTAAATACGTAAAATTTGTTTCTAAAGGTGAAAATGGTTTCAGTAGCAGGTCAGTCATTTTCATTTCAGTTGTGAGACGTTAACTCAGATGACCACGATGTCCTCTCTTCACAAGCTCAGTCTGAAAAGTAAGAAAAATAATTGAAATAACATTTTTATTTACAATTACATCAGAAGACTTATTATTTGGCTTTTGCAGATTTATGGATAAAGCTACACAGCTTCATTTATAACTTAGCTTGAAAAACAAAAGCATAGAAATAGACTGATTCAGCTATTCTGGCCACTGGTAAAAAAAAAAAAAAAAGAACGCTAGAGAAAACTCATTTTACTATATATATAAAAAAAAACACCCAGCACGCCCCTGCGGGTGGTTTATCCTTCAAGCTCGGGTCCTCTACCAGAGGCCTGGGAGCTTGAGGGTCCTGCGCAGTATCTTAGCTGTTCCCAGGACTGCGCTCTTCTGGACAGAGATCTCCGATGTTATTCCCGGGATCTGCTGGAGCCACTCGCATAGCTTGGGAGTCACCGCACCTAGTGCTCCGATTACCACGGGGACCACCGTTACCTTCACCCTCCACATCCTCTCGAGCTCTTCTCTGAGCCCTTGGTATTTCTCCAGCTTCTCGTGTTCCTTCTTCCTGATATTGCTGTCATTTGGAACCGCTACATCGATCACTACGGCCGTCTTCTTCTGTTTGTCTACCACCACTATGTCCGGTTGGTTAGCCACCACCATTTTGTCCGTCTGTATCTGGAAGTCCCACAGGATCTTAGCTCAGTCATTCTCCACCACCCTTGGGGGCATCTCCCATTTTGACCTTGGGACTTCCAGGTTATACTCGGCACAGATGTTCCTGTACACTATGCCGGCCACTTGGTTATGGCGTTCCATGTATGCCTTGCCTGCTAGCATCTTGCACCCTGCTGTTATGTGCTGGATTGTCTCTGGGGCATCTTTACACAGCCTGCACCTGGGGTCTTGCCTGGTGTGATAGACCCCAGCCTCTATGGATCTTGTGCTCAGAGCTTGTTCTTGTGCTGCCATGATTAGTGCCTCTGTGCTGTCTTTCAGTCCAGCTTTGTCCAGCCACTGGTAGGATTTCTGGATATCAGCCACCTCCTCTATCTGCCGGTGGTACATACCGTGCAGGGGCCTGTCCTTCCATGATGGTTCCTCGTCTCCCTCCTCTTTCTTGGGTTTCTGCTGCCTGAGGTATTCACTGAGCACTCGGTCAGTTGGGGCCATCTTCCCAATGTATTCTTGGATGTTCGTTGTCTCATCCTGGACTGTGGTGCTGACACTCACCAGTCCCCGGCCCCCTTCCTTCCGCTTAGCGTACAGCCTCAGGGTGCTGGACTTGGGGTGAAACCCTCCATGCATGGTAAGGAGCTTTCTTGTCTTTATGTCAGTGGCTTCTATCTCCTCCTTTGGCCAGCCTATTACCCCAGCAGGGTACCTGATCACGGGCAGGGCGTACGTGTTGATGGCCCGGATCTTGTTCTTACCGTTCAGCTGACTCCTCAGGACTTGCCTGACCCTCTGCAGGTACTTGGTGGTTGCAGCTTTTCTAGCGGCCTCTTCATGGTTCCCATTCACCTGCGGGATCCCCAGGTACTTGTAACTGTCCTCTATGTCTGCGATGTTGCCTTCTGGTAGTTCAATCCCCTCAGTTCTGACTACCTTCCCTCTCTTTGTTACCATCCGACTACACCTCTCCAGTCCGAATGACATTCCAATGTCATTGCTGTATAGCCTGGCAGTGTGGATCAGTGAATCGATGTCTCGTTCACTCTTGGCATACAGCTTGATGTCATCCATGTACAGGAGGTGGCTGACAACTGCTCCGTTCCGTAGTCGGTATCCGTAGCCAGTCTTGTTAATGATCTCACTGAGGGGGTTCAGGCCTATGCAGAACAGCAGTGGGGACAGAGCATCTCCTTGGTAGATCCCGCACTTGATGGTGACTTCTGCTATGGGCTTGGAGTTGGCCTCTAGTGTTGTGCGCCACATCCCCATTGAGTTCCTGATGAAGGCTCTTAGGGTCCCATTGATCTTGTACAATTCTAGGCATTCCAGTATCCAGCTGTGGGGCATTGAGTCATAGGCCTTCTTGTAATCAATCCAGGCAGTGCACAGGTTGGTCAGTCTGGTCTTGCAGTCTCGGCTGACTGTTCTGTCTACCAGTAGCTGGTGTTTTGCGCCTCTGGTATTCTTGCCAATTCCTTTCTGTGTCCCGCTCATGTATTGACCCATGTGCCTGTTCATCTTAGCCAATATGATGCCTGACAGGAGCTTCCATGTAGTACTGAGGCAGGTTATTGGTCGGTAGTTGGAGGGGACTGGTCCCTTCTTGGGGTCCTTGGGGATCAGGACTGTCCGACCTTCGGTTAGCCATTCCGGGTGTCTCTCATTAACTAGCACCTGGTTCATTTGTGCTGCCAGACGCTCGTGGAGTGCAGTCAGCTTCTTTAGCCAGTAGGCGTGAACCATGTCGGGCCCTGGTGCTGTCCAACTCTTCATACTGGAGACCCTTTCTTGGATATCTGCCACTGTGATGGTTACTGGACCCTGTTCAGGGAGGTCGCTATGGTCTGCCCTCAGATCCACTAGCCACTGAGCATTGCCGTTATGGGTTGCGTCCTTCTCCTATATGCTCTTCCAGTATTGCTCCGTCTCCAGCCTTGGTGGTGCTGTTCTCTTATTATTATTGTTCCCTTGCCACTGAGAGTACACCTTTGCTGGTTCTGTGGAGAACAGCTGGTTTATTCTCCTGCCTTCTGTCTCTCTGGTGTACCTCCTCAAGCGGCTGGCCAAGGCTGTGAGTCTTTGCTTGGCAGTTTCCAAGGCCTCAGGTATGGACAGCTTGCTGTATTTCTTATGCACCTTCTTTGTCGCACCTTTCTACAACTCAGTTAGTTGGCTAACCTCCCTCCGTGCTACTTTGATCTTGCCCTCTAGCCTCATTCTCCATGAAGGGTACTGCCCCTTGTGGCTGTTCAACTTGTAGCCAAGCATCTCACTGATCACTGCTGCCGTATTGTAGATCAGCTTGTTAGTGTCGGTAATCGTGGTTGTAGGTATTTTCCGTAGTGTTGCATTAACATCATCTAGCAGACCTTCTGAGGGTACTTCACGTAATCTTGGTAACCGGCTACGGGGGATCCAGGTTTCAAGCTTGGCCATGATCCTATTTTTCAGGTCAGTTCCTCTCGCACTCAACGATCCTTCTCCTATCGCACTTGGGGCTATGTACCCAATCTCGGGTGGGGGTGATGATATCTCCCCCCTGACCTGGCGTCCTGACTCCTCCTTGCCATAGCATTTGTGTTGTACCTCGTCAATCTCTAGCTGTGAAAGCAGTCCCTTCTTTCGAATGTTGGAACACTGAGCTACTAGTTGTATATATATATATATATAACAATTAACAATGCTGTGATGTATAGAAGAGAATACAAATGAATTTGTTGCTGTTTAAATCTTTGCTTGCTAGTTAGAGTGATGGCCAGCAAGGCCCCAGCATTACATGTTGCTTGATGTGTTGCGCAGTGTTGGGGAGTAATGGAATACATGTACCAGCGTTACGCATTTAAAATACAAAATATGAGTAACTGTATTCCGTTACAGTTACTGCTTAAATAGGTGATTAATAAATGGATTACATGGCAGTCTTTTCCCGTTTTATATGTTAGGCTATCCCCTCTCTAATTTTGGTAATTCCCTACATTGCTGCAAACCCAAACAAAACACACAATAAGAGGCTTTAATGTAAGCGTCCTGTTAATGGTGGTGGTGTCAGTTAAAAAAATGGACCCAAAGCCTGCACAACAGAGCCAGCAGTGCATGGCAGGAATGCATTTCTTACTTGGAAATTATGACGCAACTTCATATTTAAAGAAGAAAGGGTTGGGCGAAATATGACTGTGCAATCCAAACTCTGTTTGCCAGCAAGCAAGCCACTATTTGAAAAAAGACTCCATCTGCAACCTAAAGAAACATCTGGAATTAAGTTCTTTTTTAAAACTAATGGTAGCCTACTGCTAACTACCTTGTTTTAGTTCTGGTGGCAGCCTGGTTTATGTATCACTTCGGTATCTTCGATGTACTGTTGCTGCGTGATTTATTACAGTTACTGAAGGCTACTTGTCACCGAGCTAACATTGTTAGCTGGTGTTAGCTGAGTTTAGTTCATAGACTGCAGACTGTTAGACTTGATGGATAGCATTAACAGCTGCAAATAATCACATGCTGTTCGGAAAACAGTCTATAAACTAACCTCAGCTAACGCCAGCTACTCGGTGGCGAGTAGCTTTCAGTAATAGTAATAAATCACACAGCAATAGTACATTCATGTAGTTGTTAAATGCATGACAATATATTAAGTAATCCAAAGTATTCAGAATATGTTACTCTCATTGAATAACTTAATGGAAGACATTACAAACTACATTTTGGGGCATGTATTCTGTAATCTGTAGTGGAATAATTTTTTAAGTAACCTTCTCAACAGTTTAGTGTTTAATGATGTGTTATATCAGGGAACCTCTGATTTAGTGTCCAAGAGAAGAAATCGGTAAAGTTTCTGATAGGAATACATTTTAATTTTTTAGCATCAAGAATAGTAGCATTTGTTTCCAGTCTATTTGCTTAGCTTCTCTGTAGACTTGCACTGCAATTAGATTGACCTTTATTATAATTATGTATTTATTTTATTTTCGGGACAGACATGACTGGGGGATAGGACAGGGAGAAAGAATGAAAGAAAGAGAGGGAGAGAAAGAAAAACAGAGGGGAGAAGAGACGGTGAGAAAGGGAATAAATACAGCACCATCACAATAAACTAGCTAGCAGTAGATAACAGTAGATACTAAATATTAAACGCTATTGTCCAGCATGCAAGATAGACCGCGCACAATGTGCTTTGAGGCAGCAGCCAAGAAAGGTGTAGTCCGCGTCTGTGAACACCTGTGTGCACACCTGTGTGGATCAGCATGCTTGTATTCCAAAGGTTTCTCCATGTAACGATCTGCTAGGGAGTGTGGGGAGCCGTAGTCCTGTCCCCCAGGGCATGAAGCAGGTATGGAGGAGATCCAAGGCCCAGACATCCAGAGGTACCACATAGTGGTACTCTTTATAGAGCTCTGTAGATATGACAGTCAGACCTGAAGGAGAATGAAATGTTACTTATGACAAATGCTGCAATATGGTAATCCTACAGAAACCAAATAGCTTATTTTCATTGCACTGATTCTAAATATGGAGTTACTGTCACATACTCAAAAACATTTTGCAGACTGACCTGAAAAAGCGAGTGCCAGCAGTAGTGTCTTCATCGTCCTGAGAAACAGAAACTTTTTTGTCACTTTCTCCAACCACAATAAATGTACTTGATTTTTCCTAAAAATAAAAACTACTAAAAAGTCTAAGGGATAGTTTAAGTCTGTATTTGAATTATATACAGTATCCAAGGTGTTTGAGCTTTTTTTGCATGTGTATGACATTGAAAATAACTTCAGTATTATACTCATGCTTTGAAACTTTACCAAAGAATTTAAATGCAATTGAACTCCAGCCTCTGAACCACAGAAGTGGAAGAAGAAGATGTTGAGAGAAAAAGGCGACAACAGTAAAATTTTGAGACCATACTTTAGGCTTACCTAGACTTAAGAATGTGTCAGCTTGCTTCTCTTGTTCTTGTGTTGTTTATGTCTTTGCTCTGACTCTGCACACCTGAAACCTTCAGTAGAAATCTTCTTTCTTTTAAACACTTTCTCCCCTTCTTCTCTAAGGTAACTACGCAAAGCCAGTGTCACTTATTTATTATCAGAATAGCATGTAAAGACGTGAAAATTAAAAAAAGAAAAAAGAAAGTAACTTCAAAGTACGATCTAATTAGTTCCCAGAACTTAAAAACATTATGCAAACCCGTTGCCTTAGAAGAGCTAGGCATAGCTTACTAAAGATAAGTCAGAGCAACCTCCTCATTGTGAGTGAATAGTAGTATTTGTATAAACGTTCTATTTTTAATTTTCTTTCATACAAACTGAATGCAAGTAAATCACATTATGTTTGATCATCCTTGAACTTAAGCGATTTCTAGTAAAACAACACTTAATAAACACTGTAAGTGTGATTCAAAAAGAATAATTAGGAACATTTTTTGTAATGTAGTAAAAATCAGCCTAACTTACATTTTCACATGTAAAAAAGGATTTTAGCCAACTCTAATAAAGTGGTCAGAGTATCTGTTCTCCAAGGTAGTATTACACAGTAAAATTCGGAGTGTTAAAATAACACTTAAAGAGTTAAATTTAACACTGGTCCCGAGTCTATTTGGTCCTATTCGGAATTGGTGTTAAATCAACTCTTTGTATAGTGTTACAATTTTAGAGTAAAATTAACTCTAAATAGAGTAAAAATTTAACACTGAGTGAACCTAACACTACTAGTAGTGTCATATTATTTACTCTATTATAGTGATAAATTAACTCTATTTGAGTAAAATTCCACTGATTTTTAACACTGAATTGAGTTATTTCAAGTTAACACTGGGGGTTCAAATAACTCTGATGAGAGTTGATGTTACTCTATACTATGTTATTCATACACTTTTTCTTGTGAAAAATTAGCTCTCATAGAGTAAAATTTTAAATTAATTTTACATCAAGTAGTGTTACTAAAACTCTTCCTCTTCCAGCATGAAAACCTGGTTTCTAATAATGCTTTAAAATATAAAACAAGTAAGCAAAAACCACAACTAGATAATACGTTTAACGGCTTTATTTTGATGTCAGGCTCAAAATATTAAAACATCTCATGTAGTGTACATAAAACACTACATACACAAAACAGTCATAAAACACTTTAAAACAATGAATTTAGTTCGGCATAAAATGACAATATGGAACCACATACAGGGAGGAATCAGAAGTGCCATACTTCATTTGAAGATCAAATGGTTTGAAGTAACACAGCTCTTTTATGTTCAACACCTTCAGCACCATATTGGGGTGCATTCTGACCTTAAATGCATGATAATGGTCATCAAAACACAGGGTTTCCATCAGTTTTCCACAGAGCAATACAATGTCATCTTTCACAACAATACTTTTGATCTTATAAAACACTGGAATCTCAGACACTACCTCTGTACAGATGATAAAGTCAGTGCGGTACTCTGTACCATGATGTTTTATCCACTTAGCTGAAAAAATACTGGTAGACAACGCAGCTCCAAATTTTAAAGCAATTTCTGGACCTTCTTTCAGCTCTCCAAGTGTCACCATCTTTCCTGGTCCTAAAGCTAATCTTTCGAGGCTAAAAGACTCCCAATACATGGCCATACAACTTTGGTGTTTCTTGGCCAATGTCATTGTAATGTTTTTAAAGCTTTTTAATTGCTTCTTAAAGAAGTTATGTTTGGCTTCGTAACGCATGCACCACATGTGCAGAATTGGGCCAATATTTCGTATACTGCGAGGGTAATGTATCATGAAGTGATGCTTTGGTAGGAGACTGAGTGTAGGAAATAACTGCTTAAAGAGCTGATGATGATCAATAATTAAATGTTTGAGGTAGATGGTCATACCTTCTGACAGCAGTGGTGAAAAAACAATATTGACAATTTGTAGAAGCAGAAGTAGAAGATGCCAGTAGCTATCACCCACCTGTACCAAATCGCCAAACATCAAAGGTACATTACGCAATAAACACCAAGATTGAATTGCATTTAGTCCTAAATCATTACTGCCATCAAACAACTTTACCCTTGGTGGGCGATTTCGCTGCTGATTGAAGCCATAGTCAAAGGCATGTATTCTACCAGCAAGTTGTTCAGCACTTAGGAAGTTCTCCTGAATGTACTGCAGCACAAGTTTCACCTCTAACTGAGCAACTCCCTCCAAAATGTCATGCATGATATCTACAGAAAAATTGTTGGCTGTGTTGAAATATTTAAGTGAATTCAAGAGACAAGTGCGTTTCACACCACATACATGAGGTAGCGTAGGATCTCTTTGTACACTTTCACAGTGCTGCTTATGCATATCAAGAGTTCTTAGTGCAACACCAGAATCATCTTCACAGAACACACTTTGAAAACAATCCTTCTCAAGCAGACAAAAACGACAACAATATCGAGCTGCAAATGACTCCACGAACCCAAACAGACTATGCAAGCCAAGATTGTCCCCAGTGACCTGGATTACAGTGCCATGAACCAAGTGTTTAAACATGGGAAGTTTCAGTCCCTCTGTCTCAAGAACTTTCAGATCATTGACAAGTGGCTCAAGGATTGAATTAAAGCCATAACGCTTTGAGTCTTGTGCATGAAAAAGAGCACACAAATGAATATTGACCAACAACGAATTAAAGATTGGAGGAAAATTCCTTAGTGTAAAGTATATTGCACCTAATTTATGTACACCCTTTTTAGAGCCCAGGGGATTTGCAGTTTCAAAGTCATCATAAAACAGTTGAATTTGTAAGGCATCTTTTTCTGCAGAAAATAGGGGACATCTTTTAACATAGGCAGCATCGATTAAGTCTGCATACACACCTTCTCTGGACATATTCCTCGACAACATGGTGGTTTTGAAAGATAGTTTTCAGTGTTTCCAAAATAGGAACATATGCAAACCTATCGGTTACAATGACTTGATCAAAAGTCCCTGTGATCTTGTTTCTTCTACTGTCAAATCTTGTGCCAAGCACCATTTCAACAGGTTCAACAGTTGCCCATTTTTGTTTAAAGTGCCTATTTCGTTTAGCTTCTGAATTTAACAGTGTAAATGGATTTTCAAAGTTTTTGAATGACTGCTCTAATTTCTTTTTACTTGTAGTGTCCTGTGAAGGTAAGCTCTGTAAAGCTGCATCTTTAGCCTGAGTATGAATCTCAAAAAACACTTCCTCCATTGAGGAGACAAAACTATTCACAGTAGATTGGCTTAATCCAGCTGCCCTGAGCTGTGCAACAGTAGAGGCACACATATCCAAAGTGCTCTTATTTGAACTTTTCAACATTTCAGATGTTGTGGGTGTTTCTTCTACATTAGTTGACACCACCTCCCCTGTAGTGCTAACTTCTTTAACTGCCACATCAGGCTGTAAATTAACATCAGTGTCAGCCTGTTGGTCGAAATAGTTAAGGTGTTTGGTATTTAAATGTTTTCTAAAACCTGAAAAAGTGCCAAACACACAGCCACAGTCACGCTGGGCACATTTAAGGCGAAGATTTCTTCCAGGTAAGTAACCATGGACTAACCGTAAATGCCTAACAAGCATGTTTGAACCAGTAAACTCAGCCTGACAGACAAAACACTTCATGATGGAGAATTAACCTTCAAGCCCTAACGAAGCAACCTTGTCCTTATTTCAGCAACTCTGGGACTTTCTTTGATTTTGCCAACATCTATATTGTATACTGTGGTTTGGATGAACGTGTACATGTTGTGAAGCATGGTGTTGTAAGATGTGCTAAACACAAAATGTGCTTTAAACAGTTCATCAAAAGCACCAAGTGAAGAGGTAGACTTGCATGGTATGGCATTCTTGTCAAGAATAATGAAGAACTGGTGGATGTCATGCTTTTTCACCCCAACAGGCAGGAGGTAGGGTTGAGTGCTGGTAGTGATGGCATCAAGGTGCTCTTGGATATTTGTTCCAGTCTGAAAAGACAAATACAGACAGGCAATAAGAATCAAGTGTTTCTTAAACTGGTAATTCATACCATAAAAATAGAAAAGAAACAAACCTTCTTGAAGACCACAAGATGCCTTTCTGCTTGAGAAGCTGACACCTTTCCTGGTCTCTTCCGACCCTGACCAGATGGTGGAATCAAATGTAATAGCAATAGAATCGCTGCGAGGTCACTGTCCCAGCCTGAAAAAAATATTTGTTTTTAATAAAGTTGAATCATCCTCATCAATAACAAATTTCAATGCATCTGCATTGACAAAATGTTTGAGTAGACCCAAAATACAAAAGGACAGCTGTTCTGTGACAAACATTATATATCCTGTGAATGTTCTAATTAAAGAAATAACAGCTCACCAATGTCAGCATTAACTTCAGTGGCATCCTCAGGAGAGTCAGCTGCCAGCAAGAGTTCTTCCAGGTCACTGGTAGAAGGAAGCTTCCTGCCTTGTTGGATAATCTTTCTTTTGAATGTTGTTGGCCACCTCTCCAGCAACCTGCCTGATACATCTTCACCAAACATCAGTACAAAATCCTGTTCGATCTGTAACAGGGATAGAGAACAGAGAATTATATCTGCTATCTGCAAAAAATAAAATGTGTTTACATTGTCAACGTAATGAAAAATATTCACCAAGCCTTTGATATCTTTGAAACGTGGAAACACAGACAGTATGTTGCTTGACAGCAGGGGGTCAAGGACCATGTTGTGTCGATAAACAAATGTCAACTTCATCTTCTTCTTGACTGTGTCTTCATCAGCTGAATGTTTCATCAGAGCGATTGCTTCCTTGCACTCATCCTCACTTAGCACGTTCTCTGTAACAAACTGCAACTCTCGTCTGACAGTTGGTCCACCACACTGATCTTCACCCGATGATCCATCTCCTGGTGCTAGACAATATGAAATACAACTTTATCAAAACTAATAATAACATTTGATAACCATTATTAATACAGAACCACAATTTGGAACTGTATTATATGATTCCACTGAATTATAAGTGTTACCTCCAGATGTTAATCGCCTCTCTTTAGCAGTGCATCTCTGTATGGTTTTAATCCTCCAGGCCAAGTACCCAGTGCCACTCTCGCCATCATAATAATGTTCCTTCTCGCCATCATAATAATGTTCCTTGGAGAGTGAGACATACAGACATTTTGTTTATTAATTTATCAGTAAGTTATGTGACCATGAACAGTTGATGAGGACATAAATTTTGGCAGGATTTAAAATTTTGATTTTAGTTGTATCAGTTATTGCTGTTAGCTACTTACATAGCCATTTTTTGAGTACGGGTCACTGAGGTAAGGGAAAAAGGTTACAATTCCTCTGGCATACATTTCTTTTACCTGCCGTGGTGGTGATGTACTGCAAGATCAAAAGGAAAAGAACTAGTCAGCTTCCCTGGAATTAATAGAGATTTAAAATAATTTGAAAATGATAGTAAAAATCACAGGGCCAGAAATAAATTACCCATTTTTTTCTGTCATGTCAGCTACCAGTATGTTGACCATTTTTCTTCTGGTTTCATCCACCAGGGACTTGGTCCGATTGTACTCATTTATTATACGTTCTCCACCAGGTTTGCTTGTGAGAATGGATTCCACCAACTGGAAAACACAATAAAAATATTCTACAGGTTGATATAACCACCGCAGTTCAGAACACTTAAACTACAAACAAAAAAGACACTATTAGAAGAATGTGGAAATCATTTAACTCTTACTTGCTTAGCTTCTGCATCCAGCTTCTGACGTTTCCTCAAAGGGCTGTCTGAAAGGATGACCGTATCCTGTGAATCTGATGAATGTGGCGATGATAACTGGAACCGCTCAGGAGACACTTCTGCAACAGATGTTTCCAGACCTTAAAAATAGGAGCAAAAACAAATCAGTTTACATCGTCCCTCCATAGACTCATTTTATACACTCTTTGATTAAACAATGTAATAATGACACTAAAAAAAGACATCCAATGAAACACAAATCACTCAAACAAACCTGTTTCATATTTGATGGTTAGTACCCCGGTTGAGGGATCTGTTACTATATCCTCAAAAACATCCTCATCCAACTCAGTCCCTGAACTATCAAAAACTTTCACTCCTTCTGTTACGGCTGGCGCACCAAACTTTGCAAATGCTGGAAACAAGCACACAAGTTTGTGTAAACAAAAAGACATGACATTTAATGTTTTGTAGCTTAAAATGAAGATCATTTCAAGATACTCTTTCAAAAATGAGTCAGATAAACAAAGGCTAAATTATTAAGCGCCACTAACATGCTTGATAAGTGGTAGATTAAAAGGAGTGACACTCACATTATGCAGTTTTCCCCCCACTAAATATACATTCATAACTAAGATGCTTCCAAAACACAGATCATTTTCAATTAATCATAAAATGCAGTTTGAAGAGACTAAATAACAAAAAGAACTTAAAGCCCCTTGTACACCTTTTTAATACAATGTTGGTTTCTTACCGGCAATCAAAAACTCCTTAAGGCTTGGCTCAGATACTCTAACGAATTTCTGCACACCTCCGAGTTTTGCTTTAAGCAGCATGCTTCCTGTAGACCGTAATTTCTTATAGTCAGTGCTCTTCATTGAACTACAGTAAACAGAAAATGTGAATATTAAAACAGTCCCATAAATCAGAATCAGAATCAGAAAGGGGTTTATTGCCAAATGTTGAGCAGGTTTACAACATTAGGAAATTGCTGCGGTGCTTCAGTGCAAACATGCTGTCATAAATAGCACTTAAATAGACATGAAAAAATAAAAGTAGGAATAAGAATTAAAAGTGCTACGTAGAAAGATATATACATGAGTGCAGGTGGTGATCAGTGCCAAACATGGAATGATGCAGTGACACAGCGTAGGGTCATGTGTTAGTGGCGGGGACAGTCATATGGTTATTGTTCATGTGTCCAACAGCAGAGGGGAAGAAACTGTTCTTATGGCGAGAGGTTCTGGTGCGAATGGACCGGAGCCTCCTGCCTGAGGGGAGCAGGTCAAACAGACTGTGTCCGGGGTGAGAAGGGTCAGCTGAGATCCGGGCTGCACGCCCCAGTGTCCTGGAGGTGTACAGGTCCTGCAAAGATGGGAGTCTGCAGCCAATCACCTTCTCAGCAGAGCGCACAACACGCTGCAGTCTCTGTTTGTCCCTGATAGTGGCTCCAGCGTACCACACGGTGATGGAGGAGGTGAGGATGGACTCGATGATTGCAGTGTAGAACTGCATCATCGTCCGTGTTGGCAGGTTGAATTTCTTCAGCTGCCTCAGGAAGTACATCCTCTGCTGGGCTTTCTTGATGACGGAGGTGATGGTGGGCTCCCACTTCAGGTCCTGGGTGATGGTGATACCCAGGAAGCGGAATGAGTCCACAGAGGTGATGGGGGTGTCAGTCAGGATGATGGGGGGGAGTGGAGCTGTGTGCTTCCTGAAGTCCACAATAATCTCCACTGTCTTCTGGGCATTCAGCACCAGGTTGTTGTGGCTGCACCAGGACACCAGACGTTCAACCTCCCTCCTGTAGGCAGACTCATCCCCGTCCGAGATGAGCCCAATAACGGTGGTGTCATCTGCAAACTTGATTAGCTTGACAGACTGGTGGGTGGAGGTGCAGCAGTTGGTGTACAGGGAGAAGAGCAGAGGAGAAAGAACACAGCCCTGAGGGGAGCCGGTGCTGATGGTCCGGGAGTCCGAGACATTCTTCATGCTACATGCTGCTTCCTGTCCGTCAGGAAGTCAGTGATCCACCGGCAGATGGGATCAGGCACATTCATCTGGGAAAGCTTGCCTCGGAGATGGTCTGGAAGGATGGTGTTGAAGGCAGAGCTGAAGTCCACAAACAGGATCCTGGCGTAGGTTCCTGGGGAGTCCAGATGCTGCAGGATGAAGTGTAGGGCCATGTTGATGGCGTCGTCTACAGACCTGTTGGCTCTATATGCAAACTGCAGGGGGTCCAGGAGGGGGGCCGTGAGGGTCTTGAGATGGGAGAGAACTAGGCGCTCAAATGACTTCATGACCACAGATGTCAGAGCCACGGGTCTGTAGTCATTTAGTCCAGTGATCCTAGGTTTCTTGGGGACAGGGATTATGGTAGAGGACTTGAAGCAGGCAGGCACATGACATGCCTGCAGTGAGGAGTTGAAAATGCCAGAAAACACTGGGGCCAGCTCGTTTGCACAGTGTCTGAGGGTGGCAGGAGACACGCCGTCTGGGCCGGGAGCTTTCCGAGCATTCAGGTTCTTAAACTGCTTCCTCACATCTGCTTCATGAATATGAAGAGTTGTGGTGGGAGGAGGTGGTGTGAAATCCTCTTTTGTGTGGGGTGAGGAGGAGGGTGTTGTAGGTGAACAGTTTGAAGGTGGTGATCGCTCTATGGAGGGGGGAGAGGTGGGGGAATTAGTGTCCAAAGTGCCTCTATTGTTGGGGCCGTTGGAGGTGTGAAGGCTGCCTGATGGCTCGTCAAAACGGCAGTAGAAGTCGTTAAGGGTGTTGGCCAAGAGCAAGTCATCAGTGGAGTGGGGGGTTTTAGGCTTGTAGTTGGTGATATTCCTAAAACCTTTCCACACAGAGGCCGAGTCATTCTCTGAGATCTGCTGCTGCATCTTCTCAGAGTGCTGGTGTTTAGCAATGTCCACTTCTTTAGTGAACCTGTACTTGGCCTCTCTGTAGCAGTCCCTGTCTCCGCTTCTGAACGCCTTTCTCTTTTCCAGCCACAGCTTTTTGAGTTTAGGAGTAAACCAGGGTTTGTCATTGTTATAACTCACCCTGGTGCGTGATGGCACAATGCTGTCCTCACAGAAGTGGATATAGGAGGTGACAGTGTCCGTAAACTCGTCCAAGCAGCCTTCAATGTGTCCCAGTCTGTGGTCTCCAAACACGTGCGAAGCTCCTCCACAGCCTCGTTGCTCCACAGTTTTTTAGTCCTCACGACAGGTTTGGAGAGCTTCAGCCTCTGTCTGTACGCGGGGATTAGGTGGATCATGACGTGGTCAGAAAGTCCGAGTGAAGCGCGGGGCACCGCGCGATAGGCCCCGCTGATCGTGCTGTAACAGTGGTCTAATGTCCTCTTGGCTAAACAAGGCTAAACAGCCTTGCAATGTGATTTCTTACACTATATGTTACTTTTATGTCAGTGTAACAAGGTGTCAAGATATAATCCTTAATACAAAACTAAAATAATAACTACTACTTTTTACCATTTGTCTGACCTAACTTAGCACTAGGGAGTCAGTATTTTGTTCATCTTTAGTTTAACATACTGAACAGTCTGGTAACCAAAATGGAAAAAGCAGCAGGGTAACTTTTGTCAATACCATCAACTCACAATAAATACAAACGCTGTCATCTTAAATTCAAACTACTAAAAAAAAGCATTAAAAACTGAATCCTGGACATTTTGGATATTTTATCAAGCTTATAACACCTGCTGACAGTTACTGGTTGTAATCCTGTAACCGTAAAATCGCTGAAGACAGCCAAGTTAAAATAAGACAATAACCTTACTGAAAACGACCTCTATATCTGGTACCTAGGTATCAAAAAAAAGAAAAAAAGAAAGATGTAACATTTAGTGTAAAATTTTAATTAGTTAATGCTTGAGTTAGGTAATTTAAAATTTAACGATAACTAGCGAATTGCCCGCGCACTGAGGTTAGCCAAAATGCTAGTTAGCTAGCTAATGTTAATATGTAGATCCCAACACATGGAGGGTTTCATTTAATGGAATTTCGAACATGCTAGAACACAACACAATCACCACTACACACTGAAATAAATTTTGATAACAAGCCTTACAGTCCAACACGGATATCAGTCAACTTTTTTAGCTAATTAACAACCTTACATTAGCATACAGACAGTGTCACATTTGCTTCTGGTACAAAATGAAATATATAATAAACATGGACAAAAGGAATGTAACCTTATTTTAACGTGCTACCTGTGCTTAAAATGTCGAATTGTTGGTTTAATAAGTAAATATGAACAACTTACCCTGCAACTGATGTGAAGAAAATGGCGTCGTGAAAAATCCTCTTGGTTTGAAAACCAGTCTGTGGTGGGAGGAGCTTTCTAGAGTAACGTTGACACTGCCTCTTTTAACTCCAGGAATCATCACCCACACTGGGGGGCGTTTTGCTCCAGCTGTTGTTATAATGACTCTATTAGAGTAAATACACTTTAACACTGCTGATTTAACACTGGGAAATTTACTGTGTATAAAGGGTAGTGAACCATGAACAACACAAGATAGTCTTAGTTTTAATTATTCTCTTAACTTTATGTAAAGCTTTGTGTTTTATATTGACACACACACACACACACACACACACACACACACACACACACACACACACACACACACACACACACAGGTACTGTACAGCAAAAATGTTAAAACATGTGCTTTAAGTGAATAGTCCTAAATAAATGCTGTTAATCTGGAAACAGTATCTTAACTTGAAACTTATTTAGATCAGCTGGAATCAAAAGACTGAGCACTGGCATGTCTATCAAAACTTGAGCATTTTACTGGGATGGGGTCCAGAAGGCCCTCGGGTCATCTGAAATTTACTTTAACACGTGGTATAAATTATACATGTATGTAAACTCTTGTAAACTACAGACATCAGACTGTCTCCTCTATCCCCACATTTTTATATGTATTTTGTATACTCGTACTGTACTTTGTCTACTCTATGTAGAAAAAATTGCTTGGTCACGTTAAAACTTTTGCTGAGTCACATTGTATTTATTTTTCCTTTTGCTTTAAATCTAGACTGCCAGCCAAGATATTTGATGGACTGCTGACCTGGCTTTTGCACAAGCAGAAGGTGTACTGGCATCACTGGCTATCACTGAGGAAGAGAAGAAACAGATTGAGGAAGCAACAGATGGGGAAATAAAGAATGCATTGTGGTAAGAATGTGCCTTGATATTAATTCTGTTAGGTGCTAAGTAAGAAATTTAATGAACTATGCCTCTTAATTTGTGTTTTTATAAAAGGTCAGCACTAAAAAGAATCACAGCCAGCAACTCTGGTTTGTTCTTGGGTGCAGTCAAGCAGAGCTCATGTCCTCCTTCCTTGTTTAGGACTCTACTTGGCCAACCTGACAGGATTGAAAGTAAGTTAGTATAAAAGGGGTCTGTGCTTCTATGAAATTATGGCTAAGAGATATTTTCATCCCCAAAGGCAAGTGACTGGGGGATCCTTCATGAGTCAAAGGCCAAGCTGTTGTACATTGACTGTGTCACAGGGTGGAATGAACAAGTTTAACTTGGTGTTTTTTATTTCCTTGCATGTAGTGCTGTGTTTTATTTTTCGATCTTTTATTAGCGTGTAGTGTTTTATTTTTGTGGGGTTATTGCATGCTTGTTTGTGTTTGATATGTGATTTGTTCCGGGGGGGATGCCCATTGCACCGCCCCTCCTGATCATTAACTTGACACACCTGGGACCAATCAGGGTTCGCCACAGTTATTCAATAAGAGGCAGAGAGAGCGAGGGACAGGAGGAGAGACATGGCGTAGTAACCGGGGTTGGCAACAGAGGCGTGCGGCAAAGGAGAATGGGACCGGAGATCGCGGACGACTGCGCACGGGAGAGTGTGATTGGGGATGAGCAGAGAGGTCTGTGTTGGTGCTGAGGGGAGGTATCTCCTCACCGAGAGAGGCCCATGGCAGGGGATTGAGAGGCAGCAGGCTGGCACCTTATGTCCCTGGGACGGCGAGACCATGGCTACGCGTGTGAAGCACAGCAAAGTGGCGGGCAGAGTTAGGAGCTCTGCCCATCCGGGGTAAGACAAATCTCCGGTGGAATCAAAGAATGGTGACTGCCGCTGCCCCTCTCTTCTTTTTAGTCGGCACCAGAACGAAGAGGCAGACAGGACGGTGATGGTGCTGCTGGTTTCTGCGCTGTTTGGACTTTTATTGGACTTTATCTTCGTGGCTAAGGCCATTGGATTTTAGGTGTATTGTTTTAATGTTTTTAACTTATGTTCTCCCTGGCCAGAGTATTTTAGTGCTTTCTTTGTAAATAAATTATAGTTTTGACAACCTGAGTTTATATTTACTACTTCCCCTGCTCCTCCACTGCTCTTCCTGTTAGAAGGGTTTCCCTTCTGTTTCAACCTACCACCTAGTGTCTACACAGCAAATCCAGCATGTCCAAATTAACACTGTCGGATTTGATTTCAACACTATTAAAGTGTCTATATGGGTCCACACCAGACAGTGTTAATTTAACTCTTTTTGGAGAGTTGGTACGTTAACTCTGATTTAGTGTTAAACACCAAATCTGTCTGGAGTTGATAATTTAACACTTGGTGTTAAGAGTTTATATATTAACTCTCAAAGAGTATTTTAGTTTAACTACGTAAGAGTTATCTTCTAATTCATTCTAAAAAGCGGGAATTTTACTGTTCTGAACTTCTAGAAATTTCTTTTGGAAATAAACATTTACTAAAAAGATGCAATGGTTTTTGAAAAACATTTATTCTGAACTGTGCACCACAATTTCAAAACATTTTCTTAAAGATGTAACAGTATACATGTTCTCACTTTCATTAGAATTTTGTTTATCAAAAGGTCTGACATGGTAAATGCAAATAATAGCATTCTCATCACTTATTTCTTCAATACAATATGCATGTCCTTCATTCATCCCTTTGTGGAACTTCAACGCACTTCTGCTCTCCCCCATATTCCATCTTCACAAGCATATCCTGTGCGGAGATTGAATAAAAATTAGTTGACACTAATTAATGGCACAAATAATCCAGTAAACAATTGCAGCACAGTAAAAAAAAAAAGGAATCCTCTTTGAGCCATTACTTGTGTAAAGTATTTTCCCAAAAGACAAAGACACAGGCAACAGGTAATACTGAACTAAATGTAAAACCTCAACCTTTTTCATTTTTACCTAAACCGTGTGCACAAAACTCTGGAGGGATCTAAATGCTACCATAGAATCCAGTCAGGACGTCAGCTACTGCTGTTTGCTCGTTTGTTTGTTTTTTTTTATGAGCGATCGTTTTCAGGCTTCAAGTAGCACCATTATACCAACATTTCACATTCTAGACATTGTTTTAGGTGTATTTGACCAAAAGTTTGACTGAAAATTCACATGCAAGCTTTTTTTCAAGGCTGTGGTATTTGCCCGCAAACAATACCTTTCAACTAGCTAAAACAGAATGTTATGCTATCACCGAGCAACATGGCTAATGCCTTTCACACAGCTTTGTCTCAACTCCAAAGAGCCACAGAAGTAAAAGCTCATAATAATAATTGAAACAATCTTTGAAAGAATGA
This sequence comes from Rhamphochromis sp. 'chilingali', assembly GCF_963969265.1. Classification (NCBI taxonomy): domain Eukaryota; kingdom Metazoa; phylum Chordata; class Actinopteri; order Cichliformes; family Cichlidae; genus Rhamphochromis; species Rhamphochromis sp. 'chilingali'. Next base: position 5,468,492 of record NC_137944.1, read on the forward strand.
TTTACCAAGCATGGCAAACAACTCAAATATGTAGAGCAAAATGTTCTGAAAGGGCTTCACTTCACTTCGATTGGAGCCGTGCTGGGGGCGGAGTCTGTGAATTTACTCTATTGGTGTCATAGCCCCTCTAGGAGTTCAGAGTTAAGAGGTCAAGAGTTAATGTTTCCATTGTAACACCTCCAGATTTGACAGAGAAACACTCATTTTTAACACTCGATTTTAACTACTATCATTTTACACCTCAGAGTTACATTAAAAGAATGTGACTCTGCTTAGAGTAAAATTAACTCTACTTTTGCAAGAAGACTATTAACACCAAAACATTTAACACTTTTGAATTTGCTGTGTACTTACTGGTGCAGTTATCAAGGAGAGAGGACTGTTTTTATCCAACAGTGGCCTACTTGAGCATCATTGAGGTGAAATGCATGGTCAGCCAGAAATAAAATTATCTTGCAGGCAGCAGAAATCAAGGGCTTTTTCTTAGAGCTGGATGAGGCAAGTGGTTCCCTGGTATTAAAAAAGAATCATAACTACTGGCATCAGATCCAGGGCAACCTACCTACATCTCACAGGGGCTAACTGCAGTCACCTTGTGACTTTGTAATTGCCTGTTGACAGAGAACAAATTGGATCATTTGGAAATGTTCTACTGGGAAAGTTTTTGGCCCAACATTCTATTGCCGCTATGAATTCATACCTGCACGGGGGGTGCAACGATCAAACTATTTCCAGTTCATTTTAAAATATATTGTAAATATTTGCATATTTATTGTAACTGTAAATACATTTAGAGAAATTCGTAAAATATATCAAGTTTTGATTTTAAAAAGAAAATGTTTTGGACAAAAAATTGTTCTTGAAAATAAAGAGGTGTTTGGACGTGTGTCTGTATCCAGAAGGTCGGCTTACAAGCGTCATCAGGCGAGTTCAGGAGAGTTCCTGTGCTGCAGCCAGTCACACCTGCTGCTCATCAGCCATCACCAGCTGTAGCTGAAAGCCTTCGTCAGCAGCCTCTCTACTTAACTAGTGCTGTGTCCGAATTCAGTGGAAGGATGCTCATAAGGACACTACCTACCTACGTCACATAGCTAGTGTTCTTAGACGGACAGGTAGTCAGGACGTGAGCAGCTGTGGACAGCCCCCTTTTTTTTCCCCATCGAAACTTTATTCAAAAGGAACAATGAGACTCGAACGAAGGCAAGTTGTCCACAGCCGTTTATATGTTGGGACTCATTGTTGCTGATCACTAACGCCACGTGCGAAAACGGAAAGATGGACCGGGAAATGTTGCTCCGTGTCCTGTGCACTGTTTAATCCAAGAGGAGCTACAAAACTATGGCGTTATTTTTGTGCCACTATTCTGAGCGCACGTAGAAAACATTTGCATTGTGTGGGCATTTTGAGGAGAAATTTATTTTGAGAAAAGAAAAGCTAAATTTAAGTGAACAAAATTCATTGCTGCGTGCAAAAAATGCGTGCAAAAAATGTATTTCAGTGTTTGCTATTATCCATATACACACACAATAGCAGCCCCTCTCAGTTTTTGCGCTTGCGCTTGTTTGCAATGTGTTGCTCGCGCTCTCAACATTTCTGCCCGTGCGCGCTCAACTCTTTCTGTACACCGTTATATTTGTGCCACAAAACACAGACTTGGATGCAAAAAAAAATCTGATTGGCTGTTTTGGTCTCCAATCAGCTCGAAATGACGAAATGCAATATCCCAGAATCCATTTCGTCCAAAACTCAAATGAGGCCGTGGCGGAGGAACACAGAGTGGCGGAGTTTGAAATATTACCTTTCTGGGTCACAAAATAAACTTTTAAGATATTTTCATGCGAGAATGGTGCTGTGTAAACTTCAAATATCTGCTCGATTTATCAAGACATCACATATTTCCATAAGTGCTCTAACGTTTTCCGAGATATCACTTATGAAGTTCAATGGATAATGTCAATAACTGAATGACAGCCAGTCATTCGCACACATTCACCATATCATAAAGAAATATATAAAGTAAATGTCCCTGAAGTTAATATGAGAACATGCGGTATGCATATCCGATCAGTCATTGGATCCTGTAACTCATTTGTGTGCCTCGAATGGCAGAAAAATGTCACAAAGCTGAAAACAGGGTACTTTAGAGTACAGAAACAAGCTTAGTTACACAGATGAACTGTATATGTATGAAAGTATAAGTATTGTCACACGCATTAGTATATTTTACATGAGCATAATGATCAGAATAATGCTTGTATCCCGTAATATAAATGAAACCATACCCTTCCACTATAACTGTTTATGTTGTTCTCCACCTTTTCTTCAAGCAGACCGTTTTTTCAACCAGGAGGATACGGGGCCTGATTTTCGGGTAAGCAGGGAGTCCCTGGCAGTGTTGCTAAATCTCCTGAACTGCCACAGCCGACTGTACAGACAGTCAGTCTACCCTCCTCCAGGGCATTTCATCCTCGCAGATGGAGGGTACCCATGCCTCCAACGTCCACTCCCCCTCATCCCTCCCTACAAGAAGCCAGTCCAAGGTGTGGGAGCCCAGCGCTTCAACAGCCACCATTCCAGGGCATGCTCCATTATAGAGCGTGCTTTTGGAATGATGAAAACGAGGTTGAGGGCCATTTTCCTGCAAGTACTGGAGTGCACCACACCTTTGTACCCCACGTAAGTGACCATCTAATGCCATGTGAATATTTCAATATATAATATTTGTGCGCAAATGTGTGTGTGTGTGTGTGTGTGTGTGTGTATACACACACACACACACACACACACACACACACACACACACACACACACACACACACACACACACACACACACACACACACACACACACACACACACACGTGTTTGTGTTGTAACCACTACAGGTTGTAACAGTATATGCCATCCTCCACAACATCTGCTTCAGTGCTGGTGACATCGTGGCCCCAGTGGATGAGCGGAGGATGAGGAGGGGGAGGCTGGTTTGGAGGCAGTTAGTGGTGCTCCTTGGCGGGACCAACTGTCATCTGAGGTGTCAGTCTTGGAGGAGGTACCACTAGTCCACGACTACTGTTAACAGGCAAGTGAAAATTTGTCTAGGAGTCCGTTTTCTGGTGGCATATTGCACTTTGTCAAACTATTGTCTGCTACAGAGTTACAAGTATTATACTAGTAGTAATATGGCATCCACCATCTCCTGCTTGACATCTTAGTGGTGCAGCAGCCGTCAATTGAGTCAGCCCTGCAAACCTGTAGATGGACAATGCAGTGGACAGTGGGAGGAAGCATCCTAAAGCTCTCTTTGCAGACCACCCTGTGTTTCTCCACTCGCTGACCACAAAAGAGTAACCGTAGGTCACAGTTGCAGCACTCCATCTATGTGTGATCTGTCTTCAGCAGATCTAGCAACACTGCCAGACACCACCTGTAATTTGTTGGAGTTGTGAAAGAAACGGTCCAGGAACAGGTCACTCAGGTTAATCTTGTGTGAACACATGTAAATAGCTGCAAATATTGTAGTCTTCAAATACTGCTGATGCTGATGATTCTTTTTTGTTGTTGTTCTTGATATGTACTCTGTTTTTGACTGAATATCCATTTTTAAACTTAGTATTATGTCAATACATGTTGATAAAATGGGTTCAGTGACAATTACTGTTTGATTCCATTTATTGCGCACATAAGACTTTTAACTTCCAACACAAATAGCACAATGCAACAAAATAATTAAAAGGAAAGCATCTGCAATTCAGGAAATAAAAGGTGTCTGGTGCCTGGAAAATTATACACAGAAAGACAATGTCAAAGAAAATTAGAGGGGCGCAGCAGTCATTATAGGATCAGCAGTCATTATGGGATCAAACGTTCCAGAATCGAAAAAAGTCTATCCATTCGCTCTCTGCTCTCCTGCGCCCTTCTCTCCTCGGCCTCCCTTTGTTACTGCATGTCCTCTCTGATGAGGTTGAGCAGCTCGTCATCCCGATCCCGTTTCCTCTTCCTTCCTGTTGTCGGTGGCTGACTGTCTTCCTCATCAGTGTCAGATCCCGCTAAGTTTTGGTCACCCACTGAAATTGGCCCTGGAGTGTCCTCAGGGAGAGTGGAAAGTAGGACAAGAGGCCTAATGGAAGGCCTCTGTCCTATTACCTCGTCCATGAGGGCAAACCAGGGCCAAGTAGCAGCAGTGGGCTTCCCACTTACACCCTCTCCTGACCCTGGCTACTTGCAATCCCCTGCAGACCCATCTTCTCAGGGATTGTCCTGATCACACCCTAAAAATAAGAGAAGATTGAAACCTTGGCAACTATGTTAATCCATACATCCAAACTTTTTCACAGCAGAACACCAGAGGAATACCGTCTGGACATCACAGGTTCTGTACAGCATGAGTGTTAATGGAACCATATTCATATACGGGTGTAAATTGATTTTTTCTTGTACCTCCAAGCAGTAGCGGTTTTAGATACGGGCGACACGGGCGGTTGCCTGGGGCGGCATCGTGGTGGGGGGCGGCATTACCGGCATCGGCAAAAAAAAAAAAATGCTCATACTCATGCTGCACTGGCCATGGTGAAATGTGGATGGTATTGGCCAGCACCACAGGCACTGGTGTAATGTGAATGTCCTCAGCCAACACCACCGGCCTTTCTGTGATGATGATGGCCTCACAGGAAGCACTGGCAGTGGTGTATTGTGGATGGTTTCGGACAGCACCACATGCCCTGGTGAAATGTGGATGGTATCAGCCAGTAGCACTGGCCCTGGTGTGGTGATAATGGCCTCACAGGGAGCACTGGCCCTGGTGTAATGTGAATGGCCTTATCCAACACCACAGGCCCAGGTGTAATGTGGATGGCATCAACGAGCAGCAGAGGCCCTGGTGTGGTGAAGATGGCCTCACAGGAAGCACAGGCCCTGGTGAAATGTAGTTGGCCTCAGCCATCACAACAGGCCCTGGTGAAATGTAAATGTCCTAAGCCAGTAGCACAGGCCCTGTTGTAATGTGAATGGCCTTAGCCAACACCACTGGCCCTGGTGAAATGTGCATGATATCGGAGCACCACAGGCCCTGGTGTAATGTGGATGACATCAACGAGCAGCAGAGGCCCTGGTGGGGTGATGATGGCCTCAAAGGAAGCACTCTCCCTGGTGTAATGTGGATGGTAGAAGCCGGCATCACAGGCCCTGATGTAATGTGGATGGCCTGAGCCAAAAGCAAACTTGCTGGTGTAATGAAGATGGCCTCACAGCAAGCACTGTCCCTGGTGTAATGTGTATGGCCTCAGCCAACAACAGTGGCCCTGGTGTAATGTGGATGATATTGGCCAGCACAAAAGGCAATGGTGTAATGTGAATGTCCTCAGCCAGTAGCACAGGCCCTTGAGTATTGTGGAACGCATCAGGCAGCAACACAGGCCCTGGTGTAAAGTGTATGGCCTAAGCCAACAACAGTGGCCCTGGTGTAATATGGATGGTATTGGCCAGCACCACAGGCCCAGGTGTAATATGAATGTCCTCAGCCAACAACACTGGCCCTGGTGTAATGTGAATGGCCTTAGCCAGTAAGCACAGACCCTTGTGTATTGTGGATGTCATCAGCCAACAACACAAGCCCTGGTGAAATGTGGAAGGCCTCATTCAGCACCACCGGCCCTGCTGTGATGATGATGGCCTCACAGGAAGCACCTGCAGTGATGTAATGTGGATGGCCTCAGCTAACAACACTGGCACTGGTGAAATGTGGATGGTATTGGCCAGCACCACAGGCCCAGGTGTAATATGAATGTCCTCAGCCAACAACACTGGCCTTGGTGTAATGTGAATGGCATCAGCCAGTATCACAGGCCCTTGTGTATTGTGGATGGTTTCGGACAGCACCACATGCCGTGGTTTAATGTGGATGGCACCAACAAGAAGCACAGGCCCTGGTGAAATGTAAATGTCCTCAGCCAGTAGCACAGGCCCTGTTGTAATGTGAATGGCCTTAGCCAACACCACTGGCCCTGGTGAAATGTGGAAGGCCTCATTCAGCACCACCGGCCCTGCTGTGGTGATGATGGCCTCACAGGAAGCACTGTCCCTTGTGTAATGTGGATGGTATTGGCCAGCAGCACAGGCCCTGGTGTAATGTGAATGTCCTCAGCCAACACCACTGGCCCTGGTGTAATGTGAATGGCATCAGCCGGTATCACAGGCGCTTGTATTTTGTGGATGTCATCAGCCACCAACACAAGCACTGGTGAAATGTGGATGGTTTCGGACAGCACCACAGGCCCGGGTGTAATGTGGTTGGCATCAACAAGTAGCACTGTCCCTGGTGTAATGTGGATGGTATTGGCCGGCAACACAGGCCCTGGTGTAATGTGAATGTCCCCAGCCAACACCATTGGCCCTGGTGTAATGTGTATGGCATCAGCCGGCATCACATGCCCTTGTATTTTGTGGATGTCATCAGCCAGCAACACAAGCACTGGTGAAATGTGGATTGTATCAACGAGTAGCAAAGGCCCTGGTGTAATGTGGATGGCCTCAGCCAGCACCACCGGACATGCTTTGATAATGATGGCCTCACAGGAAGCACTGGCAGTGATGTAATGTGGATGGCCTCAGCCAACAACACTGGCATTGGTGTAATGTTGATGGTATCAGCCAGTATCACAGGCCCTTGTGTATTGTGGATGGTTTCGGACAGCACCACATGCCCTGGTGAAATGTGGATGGTATCAGCCAGCAGCACAGGCCCTGGTATGGTGAATATGGCCTCACAGGGAGCATTGGCCCTGGTGCAATGTGGATGGCCTCTGCCAGCAACGCAGGCCGTGGTGTGTTGAAGATGGCCTCAGACGAAGTACTGGCCCTGGTGTAATGTGGATGGCATCAGCCAGTACCACAGGCCTTTGTATATTGTGGATGGGATCAGCCACCAACACAGGCCCTGGTGAAATGTATGTGGCCTCAGCCATGACCACAGGCCCTAGTGAAATGTAAATGTTCTCAGCCAGTAGCACAGGCCCTGGTGTAATGTAGTTGGCCTCAGCCATCACCACAGGCCCTCGTGAAATGTAAATGTCCTCAGCCAGTAGCACAGGCCCTGTTGTAATGTGGATGGCCTCATCTAACAATACTATCCCTGGTGAAATATGGATAGTATTGGTCAGCACCACACACCCTGCTGTAATGTAAAAGGCCTTAGCCAACACCACTGGCCCTGGTGAAATGTGCATGATATCGATAACTTCATATAAATATTTATTGACGAAATAAAGCCTTTTTTTACAACTGCATGAAGTTAGCTGTAACTTTTGATAGACGACTCAGACACACATATTTATGGCTTTATCTTATAGAATCCAATATCCTCGTGCTGGGCAAACGGGTTTTGCAGCTGTTTGAGCTAAGATTTTCAAGTTATTCACATAATGAAAACCTATACTTTGTTTCGGGCGAGTTCCTCATTCAAATGCATGTAATAGTCAGAAACGCACTGTCTTGACGAAATAAAGCCTTTTTGTACAACTTCATGAAGTTAGCTGTAACTTTTGATAGAAGACTCAGACTCACATATTTATTTATTTATTTATTTATTTTATTTTTTTTGCCTGTACCGTTTGGCTCTTTTGCCATCAGAATTGTTGTCTAAAGGCAAAGAAAGATGCCCAACGGATTTACTTTACCAAATTGACCATCCCAGCCTTGCCGTAATGGTCCATTTGATTCACCTTTTATTGTTTATTTTATTTTCACTTACTGAATACGGGACAGACTTGACTGGGGGAAAGAAGGGGAGAAAGAAAGAGGGAAAGAGAAACAGCTGAGAAGAGGGATGGGTGAGAAGGGCAAAAGACAAAAACCAACAGAATGGGCAAAAAAAAAAAGAAAAAAAATGCATATATCAATCACCTGGATCACCTGCTGAGAAAGAAAAAAGAAAACAAGCAGAACAGAACAAGAGTAATAGGATAAACAACATCACAATGATATATGGGAATATGACAGTATATACTAAATATTAAACATTATTGTGCAGCACATAAGATCAACAGAACACAGTGTGCTTTGAGGTAGGAGCCAAAAAGGGTGTAGTTTGTGGGTGTGATCACCCGTGTGTACACCTGTGAGCATGGACGCGCTTGTTTTTTTAAAAGGTTCCTTCATGTAATGATCTGCTAGAGGGTGTGGGGGGGCCACAGCCCCGTCCTCCAGGGCATGAAGCAGGTATGGAGGAGATCAAAACTCCAGACATCCAGAGGCCCCCAGAACACAAGAGACCAAGGAAGACCAACAGAGGGGCAGCCGCGCCACTGTCCCAGAAAGAGCTGAGGAGAGCCCCAGATGAGGGGTCACTCAGCAGCCGCGGAGCAGAAGCCAGGGGGAGTTGCAGTGACGCGCCCGTGAGCTCCGCCGGCAGCCAGCCGTGCCTGAGTGACCGAGCCCCAGGCCAAGAGGCCGGGGGTACCCCACCTCCGAAGTGGCCTGAGCGAGCCCCAGGCTCCAGGCCCCGATAAGCGGCCGCCAAGGAGTGAGCCGGTGTGTACCTGGATGCCCTCAATGTCTACGTGTATTTAAAATTGAGAGGTGGGCAACGACGCCAGGGGTGAGGTGTACACCCTGATGGTACTTTGGATTCCGTGTATCGTGCCCAGCCCCAAGATCCTACATGTATGTGTAATGAGAGTGTGAGTAATGTGAATGTCTAAGTTGTGGGATAAAATTGAGGCAGAGGCAGCCAGAAGGGGACAGAGGGGGGGGGGGGGGGGTAGCCTCCTCTGCACCCTGGTGACATACCCCTACTCCAAGGTCCTGCATGTGTGGGTGGTTGTGGTGGAGCGGGAAGGGGGAGGCAGCTGGAGATGGGGAGGAAAGGAAGGGAGGGGCAAGTGACCCCTCCCTGGGGCCAGCTGCCCCACTGACCCCAGTAGGCACCCCCTTACTCCGCGACCCGCCAGGGAAAGGGGGCCCAGGCCCCACAGAGCCCGGGACAGTCCACCCAACCCCACCACAGAGAAAACTGCACCCACCCACCCCACCAGCCACTCATCTTCCAGACTACATAAGACAATAAACGCCCAGGCTGAGATCTTCCTCCACCTCTCCTGTATCTCCCCCTCCTGCAGAGAGAGTTCCTGAAGAGAGGAAAGTTCCTGCAAGATGTGACAATCTCCCCCACCAGTTGAAGAGCCCCCCCAGGTGGCTCGATGCACCGGCGGCACCCTGCTCCAGGGCTGGGCCCCCATGCACCCACCCGCCCACAACCCCGGCAACACACCAACCAGGACCCAAGCCCCCGAGGCCCGGCCCGGGCCCCAGCCCAGAGACGGAGCGCCCCCAGAACCTCACGCCCATCCCGGACCCACCCAGGGGCAGCCAGGCTACCAGGTCAGTAACCCACGTCCGTCAGCACAGACCCTCCCCTAGCCCCGCTGCACGCAGCCGCGAGGAAACGGTCACCTGAGAGCCAACAGAGCCCCTAACCGGACATGACTGCTACCCCGGGTTGAGCCCCCCAAGGAAGATGCCTCCGGGGAACCCCCCGACGCCCTAAGCCCGTCCCTGCCCCCACACCAATCACAACAGTGAAGGCGCGACCAAACTATGACCCCCCACCCCCACTAGGTGATGGAGCTGATCAAAGGAGCCCAGAGCAATTGATCTGATGTGGTGGCAGAGGCTGTATCAAGACTAATGTAATCTAATAGATAATTTCTATATTGGTTAGAATTAAGATTATTTTTATTTTTCCAGTTCATGAGGACTGTTTTCTTGGCTATGCATAGGGCAGTGAAAACCATATGGGCGATATTCTTTTCTGAAGTGACATTATCTAAGCTGCCTAACAAACACACTAAGGGGGAAGTTGGAATGTTACATTTCAGACACTTCGATAAGTCTTCACATATCTCGCGCCAAAACTTCTGAACTGGTGGACAGAACCAAAGAGCGTGGATGTAATTGTCCGGTGAATTTGTTTGGCAGTGTGAGCAGTTGTTGGTAGACGTAAAGCCCATCTTGAACATCCGATGACCTGTATAGTGCACTCTATGTAATATTTTGTATTGAATTAATTGAAGTCTGGGATTTCTAATTAGATGAAAGGTTTTTAAGCAAATCTGAGACCAGAAGTTTAGGTCTAAGTTAACTGATAAATCCGCTTCCCATTTTGCAATAGGAAGTGATATTGATTCATCTGTTTTAGAAAGCATTCTGTATATTTTGGATAGAAATTTGGGGGTTTTAAGAGTAAGAAATTGAACCACACTTGGTGGTGTTTGTAAATGGTAAATGGCCTGTATTTATATAGCGCCTTACTAGTTCAACTTGACCCGGTTTAAATTTCTTTTTTACTATGGATTTAATTTGTTGATATTCTAAAAATCTTTTCTTGTTGATCCCATATTGTGTAACTAGTCCGTCAAATGAAATAAATTCTGTTCCTTCTAGTATATGTTCTAAATATTTGATTCCTTTACCACTCCAATCTGAAAAGTTTATCATATTATTGTTTTGTAATATGTCAGGGTTGTTCCAGATAGGTGTACGTTTGCATGGGATTAATGAAGACGCCGTCAATTTTAGAAACTCCCACCATGCTGTCAGAGAAGAGCTGATGTTGATGCTTTTAAAGCATTCATGTCGTTGGATGTTTGAGCTGATCAATGGTAGGTCTGAGATCTCTAGATTATTGCAAAGTGCTTGTTCTACATCTAGCCAAGGTTCATCTAAGAGGGTATGTTTTAGCCATCCTGAGATAAACTGAAGCCTGCTGGCTAAGAAGTAATGCTGAAAGTTAGGTAGTTCTAATCCTCCTTTATCCTTGGTCTTTTGTAGTGTTTTTAAGCTTATACGTGGGGGTTTATTTTTCCAAAGGAATTTGGACATACATGAATCTAGAGATCTGAACCAATCTTGTGGCGGTTTAGTTGGGATCATTGAGAATAAATAATTTATTTTTGGTAAGACCATCATTTTTATAGCGACAACCCTTCCCATGAGTGATATGGGTAGACATTTACATCTAGCCAGATCATCTTCTACCTTCTTTAAAAGTGGGATATGGTTTAATTTAGTTAGATCTGCAAGCTTGGGAGAAACATTAATACCTAAATATTTTATATTTCCCGATTGCAGTGGTGTAGAAGAGGAATTATGGAGGGAGCAATTAATCGGTAGGACTGTAGATTTTGACCAGTTAATTGAGTAATGTGATATTCTTGCAAAAGAGTTTATCAATTCAATCACCCCAGAGATATTGGTTTGTGAATTTTGGAGAAAGAGTAACACATCATCCGCATAAAGGCTGATTTTATGTTCCACGTTCTTGCATTTTATGCCCTTAATTACTGAATTCTGTCTAATTGCTGCTGCTAGTGGTTCAATAAAAATTGCAATCAGTGAAGGGGAGAGTGGGCATCCTTGCCTGGTGCCCCTCAAGAGACAGAAGCTGGAGGATGTCTGGTCATTTGTTCTAACACAAGCTGTTGGGGAATTATATAATATTTTTAACCAGTTTATGAAAGAGGATCCAAAACCAAATTTGTGTAAAGTTGCAAATAGAAATTTCCAGTTAAGTAATCTACGTGTATTTGTTGATGAGTGCCTACCTTTTATGAAACCAGTTTGGTCAGGATGAATTAAGAGGGGGGTTATTTTCTCCAGTCTCTTTGAGAGAGCTTTGCAGATTATTTTAAGGTCTACATTTATAAGGGATATTGGACGATAGCTTGAGGGATATACAGGGTCTTTGCCTGGTTTTAGCAGGAGATTAATGTTTGCAGAATTCATATTTGATGGAAGTCTGCCCTTTTCTTTAATTTCCAACAACGTTCTGTAGAAAACTGGGGCTAGAATCGACCAGAATTCTTTGTAGAATTCTGCAGGGAAGCCGTCTGGACCTGGAGCCTTATTATTGGGCATACTTATCAGGGCTTCCTGGAGTTCACCTGGTGTCAGTGGTGAATCCAGTGCCATTGCTTGAGTGTCCAATAATTTTGGAAGAGTTATGTTGTCCAAAAACTGATCAATTTCTTTTTTAGATGGGTTTATTTGTGGTGAATACAACGTTTTATAGAAATCCCTGAAAATGTTTATTTGTATCGGTTCATATATTGTGTTCCCAGATGAATCTTGAACAGCACATATAGTTGTCTTTTCTTTATTTATTTTTAGCTGGTTTGCTAGAAATTGACCGGATTTATTACCATGTTCATAATTTTGTAGGCGTAGTCTTTGTACTAAGAATTTTGTTTTTTTAATCAATTATCTCATTTAATTCTAGTTTTGTTTTGCGTATTTTGTTCAATGTTTCCTGATCTTGGTGGGACGCGTAGGCTTCTTCTAGTGATTTGATGTTTTTTTCTAATTCCTGAATATTTTTGTTTTCTTTTTTCTTTTTATGTGATGAGAAAGAAATTAGGCAGCACGGTGGTTAGCACTGTTGCCGCACAGCAAGAAGGTCCTGAGTTCAATTCCAACATCAGGCCGGGGTCTTTCTGTGTGGAGTTTGCATGTTCTCCCCGTGTTTGCGTGGGTTCCCTCCGGGTACTCCGGCTTCCTCCCACCGTCCAAAGACATGCACTTAGTGGGGATAGGTTAATTGGATAACCCAAATTGTCACTAGGTGTGAATGTGCGAATGAAAGTGAGTACGAATGGTTGTCTGTCCCTGTATGTTGGCCCTGCGACAGACTGGCGACCTGTCCAGGGTGTACCCCGCCTCTCGCCCTATGACAGCTGGGATAGGCTCCAGCGCCCCCCGCGACCCCGAAAAAGGATAAGCAGAAGCGAATGGATGGATGGATGGAGAAAGAAATTATTTTACCTCTCATCACAGCTTTCCCTGCTTCCCATAGAACAGAAGCTGATGTTTCGGGAGTGTCATTATAGTCCAAATATGAAGTCCACTCTTTTTTAAAATATTTAATAAAGTCTTCATCTTTAAGTAGTGATATATTAAATCTCCAGTTTTTTCTTGGCGTAGTATTATTCTTGTGCATTAGTGTTAAAGATACAGGACCATGATCGCTGACAGCTATAGGGTGAATCTCAGTGTCTGAAATGTCGTTCAGCAGTGAGCTGCTGACCAAAAAATAATCCAGACGAGAGTAGGAGTGATGGACATGTGAGAAAAAAGTATATTCCTTACTGGTGGGGTGAAGGGAGCGCCATGCATCGCAAAGACCAAAGTCGCTCATATACTGTTTGATTATATTTGTGGACTGCCAATTACGCTGAGTTCCCGCTGTATTGAGCCTATCCATGTCTTCATTTAGTCCAAGGTTGAGGTCGCCTCCAAGAACAAGTGTGCCATCTAAGTGTTCAGAGAGTGCACTGACAAAAACGTGAAAGAATGAGGGATCATCAACATTTGGACCATATACACTTGCAATACATAGCTTTTTATCAAGTATAGATATTTTAATGATTAAGAATCTGCCCTCTGGATCTATAACTGTATCGAGTACCATGAAATTAATATTTTTATGTATTAAAATTGCTACTCCCCTTTGTCTAGAATTATAACAAGCTGAGAACACATTAGGAAACTCAGGTGTTTTAAGTTCATTCGAACCTCTAAGAGGTCTGTGGGTCTCTTGTAATAGGACAACATCTGCCTGTAGTTTTTTGAGTTGGTTAAATATTTTTAACCTCTTTTCTCTGGAGCCAGCTCCATTTATATTCCATGTAATGAACCTCAGTGTACCCATAGATGTTTGTGTATAACTAGGGATGTATGCTGTGTGCGTCGCTTAGACAGGTGGAGAGAATACGTCACTTGTTCATAAATAAAGAGAAGGAGAGAGAGAAAAAATGTGTGGTGAGATGCTCCCTGAGTCTGCCTTTGTGTATGCATATTTACTAATATGAGTAGGCTTGGCTTAAGTGTGTGTATCCTAAACGACTGTGTGCGCTGTCTGACTGAAGTATGTTGGGGGTCGCGGTGGAGCTGTCCGTCCACGTACAGCCGGTCCACAGCGATGACAGCGCGGGAGCCCTTCTGGATAAAGCCGCGTCGGATTGGGAAGAGGACCCTGCGTCGTTCCAGGATCTCTTTGGGGAACTGGTCGTTCACGCTGAAGTCCGTTCCTTTTAATTCCCTGCCGCGGCTTTTCACATGTTGCTTTTGTTTGAAGTGGTCGAATTTGGCCACGATAGGCCGTGGTCTCCTGGCCGTAGCCCGAATGGGGCCGAGGCGATGTACCCGATCGAAGACGATGTTCTTCACAGTGTCCTCCGGCAGCTTCAGGTGGGTTTTCATGAAGCTTTTTACCGTGGTCTCCGTGTCCTCTCCAGCGGCTTCTGGAATACCAGAAAATACCAGATTATCACGCATGCTACGAGCTTGTAGATCGATAACTGTTTCTTTTATTTTTTTATTTTCTCTATTGAGCTGGGTAACATTATCTGTGAGACATTTCACCGACTCCCTTAGCGTGGCATTTTCAGCAGCAAGCGTTTCCACCTGCTGCTGGCTGTACTCCAGGGATTCTCGCAATCATTTAAATTCTCGGTGAAGAATCTCCACCAAGGACAGCCTTGCGTAGAAACTGGACAATCGCTTGTCGATTGACTCCAGTATGTCGGCAATATCTTTGCCGGCTGGCGATGTTGAGCCGGGGGAATCTGCCGGGCGTTGTCTTTTCGACGACGGCGTCTCAGGTTTGGCCGGGGAAGCTGCACACTGGGTCTTCTTCATCACGAGATCCTGAAAGCACTGATCAATAGAATGTTGGAGAGTCTCTAAACTCTCCTCGTTGTTCTCCAGGGTGTTGGAGATTATTTAGACAAATAGTGTTAGTTATAAGACAATTGATAAGTGTATTTGGTAATACTGAAGCTTAAATGAATTTGTTCAAATCTAAACTACCATTTGCTTTAATTTTCCGCCAAAATCTCTGGCGTCTGACGTCAGTTACAACATGAGTCGCTTACCTTGTCCGTCACTTCCATCACTTACCTCTCACTTCCGTCCGTTCCGTACAACTTCATGAAGTTAGCTGTAACTTTTGATAGAAGACTCAGACTCACATATTTATGGATTTATCTTATAGAATTCAATATCCTCATGCTGGGCAAACAAGTGTTGCAGCAGTTTGAGCTATTCACAAAATGAAAAACTGTGTTTTGTTTCGGGCGAGGTCCCCATTCAAATGCATGTAATAGTCAGAAACGCACTGTCTTGACGAAATAAAGCGTTTTTGTACAACTTCATGAAGTTAGCTGCAACTTTTGATAGAAGAGTCAGACACACATATTTATGGCTTTATCTTATAGAATTCAATATCCTCGTGCTGGGCAAACAGGTTTTGCAGCTGTTTGAGCTAAGATTTTCAAGTTGTTTACATAATGAAAACCTATACTTTGTTTCGGGCGAGTTCCCCATTCAAATGCATGTAATCGTAAGAAACGCACTGTCTTGGCAAAAGAAAGCGTTTTTGTACAACTTCATATAAATAGCTGTAACTTTTGATAGAACACTCAGACACACATATTTATGGCTTTGTCTTATACACTTCAATATCCCTGTGCTGGGGAAACAGGTTTTGCAGCTGTTTCAGCTAAGATTTTCAAGTTATACACATAAAGAAAACCTATACATTCCTTCGGGCAAAACAGTATATATACGTGGATGGATCAGCCAGCAACAAAGGCCCTGGTGAAATGTACTTGGCCTATACCATGAAACACAGGGCCTGGTGAAATGTGAATGGCCTCAGCCAGAAGCACAGGGCCTGGTGCTGTGAAGATGGCCTCACAGAGAGCACTGGCTCTGATGAAATGTGGATGGCATCAACGAGTAGCACAGGCCCTGGCGAAATTTAGTTGGTCTAAGTCAGCAACACAGGCCCTTGTGTAAAGTGGATGGCATCAGCAGGTTCTGGTGAAATGTATATGGCCTCAGAAAGCAGTACAGGCCCTGGTTTGATGAAGATGGCCTCACAGGAAGCAGTGGCCCTGATATAATGTGGATGGCATCAGCCAGAAGCACAGACCCTGGTCTGGTGAAGATGTTCTCACTGGTAGCACTGGATCTGGTGTTATGTTGATGGCATGAGGCACTAGCACAGACCCTGGTCTGGTGAAGATGGTCTCAGACAGAAAGCACAGGCCCTGATGTGGTGAAGACGGCCTCACTGGGAGCAAAGGCCCTGGTGAAATGTGTTAGGTATCGGCAAGAATCGCAAGGCCCTGGTGTAATTTGGATGGCCTCAGCCAGCACCACAGGCCCTGGTGTGGTGGTGATGGCCTCACAGGAAGCACTGGCAGTGGTGTAATGTGGATGGCCTCAGCCAACAACACTGACACTGGTGTAATATGGATGGCATGAGCCAGCAACGCAGGCCCTGGTAAAATTAGGATGGTATCAGCCAGAAGCACAGGCCCTTTTGTGGTGAATATGGCCTCACAGGGAGCAGTGGCCCTGGTGCAGTGTTGATGGCATCAGCCAGTAGCACAGGCCTTTGTATATTGTGGATGGGATCAGCCACCAACACAGGCCCTGGTGAAATGTAGTTGGCCTCAGCCATGACCACGGGCCCTGATAAAATGTAAATGTCCTCAGCCAGTAGCACACACCCTGGTGTAATGTGAATGGCCTTACTCAACACCACTGGCCCTGGTGAAATGTGCATGATATCAGTCAGCCCCAAAGCCCCAGGTGTAATGTGGATGGCATCAACGAGCGGCAGAGGCCCTGGTGGGATGAAGATGGCCTCACAGGAAGTACTGTCTCTGGTGTAATGTGGATGGTAGAAGCCGGCATCAAAGGCCCTGGTGTCATGTGTATGGTATTGGCCAGCACCACAGGCCCTGGTATAATGTGGATGGCATCAGCCATGACCACAGGCCCTGGTGAAATGTAAATATCCTCAGCCAGTAGCACAGGCCCTTGTGTATTGTGGATGTCATCAGCCAGCAACACAGGCCCTGGTGAAATTTAGAGGGTTTCGGACAGCACCACAGGCCCTGGTGTAATGTGAATGGCCTTAGCCAGTAAGCACAGACCCTTGTGTATTGTGGATGTCATCAGCCAGCAACACAAGCCCTGGTGAAATGTGGATGGTATCAACAAGTAGCACAGGCCATGGTGTAATGTGGATGGCCTAAGCCAGCACCACACACCCTGGTGTGGTGATGATGGCCTCACAGGAAGCACTGGCATTGGTGTAATGTGGATGGCCTCATCCAACAACACTGGCCCCGGTGAAATGTGGATGGTATTGGCCAGCACCACAGGCCCTGGTGTAATGTGATTGTCCTCGGCCAACACCACTGGCCCTGGTGTAATGTTGATGGCATCAGCCAGTATCACAGGCCATTGTGTATTGTGGATGGTTTCGGACAGCACCACTAGCCCTGGTGTAATGTGGATGGCATCAACGAGTAGTAAAGGCCCTGGTGAAATGTAGTTGGCCTCAGCCAGTAGCACAGGCACTGTTTTTATGTGGATGGCATGAGCCAGCACTGCAGACCCTGGTGAAATGTGGATGGTATTGGCCAGCAGCACAGGCCATGGTGTGGTGAATATGGCCTAACAGGGAGCATTGGCCCTGGTGAAATGTGGATGGCCTCAGGCAGCAACGCAAGCCCTGGTGTGGTGAAGATGGCCTCACAGGGAGCACTGGCCCTGGTGTAATGTGGATGGCATCAGCAAGTATCACATGCCCTTGTGTATTGTGGATGGGATCAGCCACCAATACAGGCCCTGGTGAAATGTAGTTGGCCTCAGCTAGTAGCACAGACCCTGGTGTAATGTGGATGGCCTCAGCCAATAACAAAGGCCCTGGTGTGGTGAAGATGGCCTCACAGGGAGCACTGGCCCTGGTGTAATGTGGATGGCATCAGCCAGTAGCACAGGCCTTTGTATATTGTGGATGGGATCAGCCACCAATACAGGCCCTGGTGAAATGTAGTTGGCCTCAGCCATGACCACAGGCCCTGGTGAAATGTAAATGTCCTAAGCCAGTACCACAGGCCCTGGTGAAATGTGCATGATATCGGTCAGCACCACAGGCCCAGGTGTAATGTGGATGGCCTCAGCCAAAAGCACACTCCCTGGTGTGGCGAATATGGCCTCACAGGCAGCACTGTCCCTGGTGTAATGTGTATGGCCTCAGCCAGAAACAGTGGCCCTGGTGAAATGTGGATGATATTGGCCAGCACCACAGGCCCTGGTCAAATGTGGATGATATTTGCCAGCACCACAGGCCCTGGTGTAATGTGAATGTCTTCAGCCAGTAGCACAGGCCCTTGTGTATTGTGGAACGCATTAGCCAGCAACACAAGAACTGGTGAAATGTGGATGGTATCAGGGCACAGGCCCTGGTGTGGTGAAGATGGCCTCACAGGAAGCACTGTCCCGGGTGTAATGTGTATGGCCTCAGCCAACACCACTGGCCTGGGTGTAATGTGGATGGCATCAGCCAGTATCATATGCCTTTGCGTAATGTGGATGGCATCAACGAGTACCACAGGCCCTGGTGAAATGTATTTGGCCTTAGCCAGTTGCACAGGCCCTGGTGTAGTGTGGATGGCATGAGCCAGCAATGCAGGCCCTGGTGAAATGCAGATCATATCAGCCAGCAGCACAGGCCCTGGTGTGGTGAATATGGCCTCACAGGGAGCATTGGCCCTGGTGCAATGTGAATGGCCTCTACCAGCAATGCAGGCCCTGGTGTGGTGAAGATGGCCTCAAAGGGAGCACTGGCCCTGATGTAATGTGGATGGCCTCAGCCATGACCACTGGCCCTGGTAAAATGTAAATTTCCTCAGCCAGTAGCACAGGCCATGTTGTAATGTGGATGGCCTCATCTAACAACACTTTCCCTGGTGAAATGTGAATGCCCTTAGTCAACACCACTGGCCCTGGTGAAATGTGGATGGCATCAGTCAGTATCAAAGGTCTTTTTATATTGTGGATGGGATCAACCACCAACACAGTCCCTGGTGTAATGTGGATGGCATCAGCCAGTAGGACAGACCCTTGTGTATTGTGGATGTCATCAGCAGAGGCCCTGGTTTGGTGAAGATGGCCTAACATGAAGCACTGGCAGTGGTGTAATGTGTATGGCCTCAGCCAACACCACTGGCCCGGTTGTAATGTGGATGGCATCAGCCAGTATCACATGCCCTTGTGTAATGTGGATGGCATCAACAAGTAGCACAGGCCCTGGTGTAATGTGGATGGCCTCAGCCAGAACCACAGGCCCTGGTGTGGTTATGATGGCATCACAGGAAGCACTGGCAGTGATGTAATATGAATGGCCTCATCCAGCACCACAGGCCCTGGTGTGGTGAAGATGACCTCACAGGGAGCACTGGCCCTGGTGTCATGTTGATGGCATCAGCCAGTAGCACAGGCCTTTGTATATTGTGGATGGGATCAGCCACCAACACAGGCCCTGGTGAAATGTAAATGTCCTCAGCCAGTAGATCAGGCCCTGTTGTAATGTGGATGGCCTCATCTAACAACACTTTCCCTGGTGAAATATGGATGGTATTGGCCAGCACCACACACCGTGGTGTAATGTGAATGGCCTTAGCCAACACCACTGGGCCCTGGTGAAATGTTCATGATATCGGTCAGCACCACAGGCCCAGGTGTAATGTGGATTGCATCAACGAGCAGCAGAAGCCCTGGTGTGGTGATGATAGCCTCCCAGGAAGCACTGTCGCTGGTGTAAAGTGTATGGCCTCAACCAACTACAGTGTCCCTGGTGAAATGTGGATGGTATTGGCCAGCACCACAGGCCCTGGTGTAATGTGAATGTCCTCAGCCAGTAGCACAGCCCCTGGTGTGGTGATGATGGCCTCACAGGAAGCACTGCCAGTGGTGTAATGTGTATGGCCTCAGCAAACAACACTGGCCCTGGTGAAATGTGGATGGCCTAATTCAGCACCACACACCCTGGTGTGGTGATGATGGCCTAACATGAAGCACTGGCAGTGGTGTAATGTGTATGGCCTCATCCAACAACACTGGCCCTGGTGAAATGTGGATGGTATTGGCCAGCACCACAGGCACTGGTGTAATGTGAATGTCCTCAGACAACACCACTGGCCCTGGTGAAATGTGAATGGCCTTAGCCAGTAGCACAGGCCCTTGTGTATTGTGGATCGCATCAGCCAGCAACACAGGCCCAGGTGTAATGTGGATGGCCTCAGAGAGGACCACAGGCCCTAGTGTGGTGATGATGGCCTCACAGGAAGCACTGGCAGTGGTGTAATGTGGATGGCTTCAGCAAACAACACTGGCCCTGGTGAAATGTGGATGGTATTGGCCAGCACCACAGGCCCTGGTGTAATGTGAATGTCCTCTGCCAACACCACTAGCCCTGGTGTAATGTGGATGGCATCAACGAGTAGCACAGGCCCAGGTGAAATGTAAATGTC